>NW_019154092.1:38496571-38502013 GCF_002288905.1 Enhydra lutris kenyoni | reverse complement strand
ACACACACACACACACACACACACACACACACACACACACACACACACACATATATATCTTACTTCATATGGGAAGTTCCTCCTTGACAATGTTTTGGCAAATAACTGACTTTAAATCAAAGAGCTTTTCATCAATGCCATTTTCTTTCAAAGCTCTTTTTTTTATCCCCAGAATGTTAGAATAAGAGGAATGTGCATAAACACAGCAACCACATATGGTTAATTTCTTAGAGACTCTAACTCTCAAACCTTCAGTAGTTGTGTATCTACTTAATAAACACTCATGGGCCTGCTACTGTGCATAGGCCGGCACTGAGCTGTTCCCATACACAGCAGTAAGGGAAACACTCTTGCCCTCTTTTCTCACTGCACTTGGTCCAATGATCCAAGGTCATACTCTTTATGCACCATTTGACACTGGAATTAAAGTATCCAATAAGTCTTAATAAATGTGGAACAGTAGATGTATGCTGAAAATCCATTTCTTCATTTTTAAGCCTGTTCTATCACCAGATTCTTTTTAAGTCACTGACTGCCTCGTAAAGAGAAAGGTTTCTTTTCTTCCCACCAAAACAATACCCTGATTAAAATCCTTCATCATCAACACCAAAATACCAAGTAATCCAATTAAAATGGACAAAAAAACTGAACATTTTTCCACAGAAGATACGCAGATGGCCAACAGACACATGAAAAGATGCTCAGCATCACTCATCAACAGGGAAATGCAGATCAAAAGCACAATGAGATATCACCTCATAAAAGACAAGAAATAAGTGTTGGTGGAGGAGAAAAGGGAATCCTTGTGCACTGTCAGTGGGAATGTAAACTGGTGCAGCCACTATGAATAACAGTATGGAAGTTCTTCAAAAAAACTAAAAATAGAACTACCACATGATCCAGTTATTTCACTCCTGGGTATTTACCCAAAGGAAACAAAAACACTAATTTGGAAAGATATATGCACCCCAATATTTACTGCAGCATTATTTATGATAGTCAAACATGGAAGCAACCTCAGTGTCCACTGATAGCTGACTGCATCAAGAAAATGTGGTACATAGACACACAATGGAATATTACTCAGCCCTAAAAAAGAATGAAATCTTGCCATTTTTGACAATGTGGATGAACCTAGAGGGTATTATCCAAAGTGAAATAAACCAGACAGAGAAAGATAAATACTATATGATTTCACGTATGTGTGAAATCTAAAAAACAAAACCACAACAAAAAAGAAACGGATTCATAAATATAGAGAAAAAACTTGTGGTTGCCAAAGGGGAGGGTGAAGAGACAGGAAAAATGGGTGATAGGGCTAAAGATAAATATAAATAAAATAAAATACTTCATCAAAAGAAGAATATTTCTCATGATCAGGCATATTGCAAAACTTATATCACAAAATGCTAAATATCAAAAGGAAGTCACTTTTGCCAAGATGTAAGGAATTAAATGTGTAGGTTCTATGCTTTGGATTTAAGTACATCTCAAAAATATTAAAAGCTATAACTTACTAAATGTTTCTTGTATACCTGGTACTGTTCTGACCCCTGTTTGCAGCTGAATTTAACCTACACAAACTATAAGAGGTAGGCATTAATTACTATTTCCATCTTACAGATGGAGTAGCAGAGGCACTGAGAGGTTAACAGCTTGTTCATGGAGTAGCAGAGGCACTGAGAGGTTAACAGCTTGTTCATAGACAAAGCTACTAAGTGGTTCAGCCAGAATTCAAGTAAAAGATGTGCCTTTAGAATCCCCACGCTATTGGCTATACAAAATGGTAAGCAGTTTGCCCTAACCATAAATACTGAAAACCGTACTAGTTTGTTTTGTCCTAGAGCAATGTAGGAAATAAATTTTAAAAATTTAAAGGTGAAAGAACTGATTTTTTTTTTCCCAATTAGGTGTTACCTTAAAAGAAAGTTGCAGTAAATGAGAAAGATAAAGCTTGATGAGAATGCCACCATCACGAACCATGATTATGAAAGAGAGCTACACAGCATGATTATGAAGTTGCAGATTCAGGGCAACACCAAGGCGGATGTACTCTCCACCAAGCTACTCAGCAAACCAGCTGCTGGTTGAGAGAGCCAGTCTCGGTAGAGGTGGGCCTGCCATAATGCCCCAGTCAGGCTCACACTTAGTTACCCAGCAACAAAGGATCCAAATGACAAAGGAACATCACAGCATGTAGAAGAGGCCAACACAGAAAACTGGAGCTTGAGTCAGGTTATGACACAGAACAGCAAAACTTAACTGGGAAGTGACAACAAACGCTTATGCCTCCATTTGCTTCCCACGCAGAGAGCTCAAATAACATCCTATCTGGTACAAAACCAGACACTGCCTGGAAACCCCGCACAAGCACCAGCTAAAGTCATCAGAAGTGTAGGAGAGTGGCCTCCAAGAGGGGAGCCAGGAAGGTGGATTGCCAGGGGTCCTTCAGAGAAACGTGAGACTTGTGGAAAGATGGCCTAGGGTCCCCACATTCCACTAGAGAGGTCCCAAGCCAGAAATCACCCTCTTGGCTGTGCTTTCAGACTGGTCTGTTGTGGAAAGTGGAGAGTGTAGATTTATTAATAAATAGGCCTCACCACCTTCATAAAAGTGGCGACGATAGGCAGAGCATAACTGAAGCCAGGACGCAGCCCATCACTTGACACAGTAGGCATACCAGTGTTTGTCAGCTCTTGTTTTAACTGTGCCTTCCTGTTTTGAGCTTCTAGGAGGTAAGCTGTGGCCCTCAAACTTGTGGTTCTCCTTTGTGGTTGTGGTCAGTTCACTGGTTGCTGAGAAGTTGCTCAACTTGTGGGGGGACTGACATCCAGAGCTGCACCCAGGCTTGATGCCAACCCAGCTGCCTATGAGAATTATGGTGCTGTCTTTCAGTAGTATGTGGCATCTAGTAAAGAAGAAACTGTCCATACATTTGAAAGTCCTTATGTCTCATGCCATCAATGTAAAATGTATCAAGTGGCTGACTGAAGCAGTAACCCTTCCTAGTGGAGCAGTAGGAGGTGGAAATAAGGATGTTCTCTATGCAATTGTTTATGATGTGGGCCAGCTATGGCTACCTGTTTTCCCTCACTGACTCTAACATTCTCCTGGGAACCCTAATGGGCAACCCTGAGAATTCACCACATCCAAAAGGTTATGAGGCCACACCAGAGAGTGACATAACCCCACAGAATCAGGCAGGCTGGTGCTGCCCTCTTTGGGCCTCTAGCCAAATCAGCTTAGGGACAGGGCCAAGGCCAGAGGCCTCAGAGTATAGGAGTAAGTAAGTAACCACATCGCATCACAGGAGAACAGGACTATATACTGAGAATGACTCTTGGTATAGTGCCCATATGCATTAGTTTATTTATTCTCCCCAGGTGTTATGGGATTTTTGTATTGCCTTCAAGGTGACTGTGGTACAAATGGGGCCTGGGAAGTTTGCAGGGGAACTGCCCAATGCCACAAACCTATGAGTCATGAGACTGGAACTCAGTCTGTAGTTATCAGAGCAGATCAGCATCTATACCAAGTCCAGCCAATTAAACTCAAGAGTAGAATCTGGGTCAGATCCAGAAAGATCTTAAAGACCATGTGTTTATATTGAACAATGTCTACAGTATAGTATATCACTTTGAAAAAGCAGTTTCCAAGAAGAAAGAAAATAATTATGAAATACCCAGTCATATGGTCATATATACTGTGAGTCAGATAATAAATCCTATCACTTTCAGACTTAGGAAAACTTCTCCTCTGACATGATCATTACAAAAGGGGCTTGACGTTGTCTAATAGGTGTTCCAACCCTGGTAAGAGGAATCAATCCAAGCCAGAGCTGCTGTGCCAAATCTGCTTTTAGATTACTTTGCACAGTATTTTAAATTTCTTAGGCCAGCCCACCAGACATCTTCCAAAACATACTCAGGTGCTTGAAGAAATCAGATGGACTTAGTATGGCAATTCATTTACCATGACTTCCAGTATAATGTTCAGACACTTTCTAGATACGTGTATCATCAAACTCTGTATCCTAAAGAACTTTTTCCGGCTGACCCAGATCATGACCTGAGACAGTAACAATTCAACATGCTTTACGGTTGCAAGAATTTGAAGGTCTCTTTTCTCGTAAGCTATCCCTCGACTGCCTATTTTTTTAAAGATTTTATTTATTTATTTGACAGAGAGAGATCACAAGTAGGCAGAGAGATAGGCAGAGATAGAGAGAGGAGGAAGCAGGCTCCCTGCCGAGCAGAGAGCCTGATGCAGGACTCAATCCCAGGACCCTGAGATCATGACCTGGGCCGAAGGCAGAGGCTTAACCCACTGAGCCACCCAGGCGCCCCTGACTGCCTATTTTAACTTCCATGCAACTCACAAAGGAAATTCAGTTGCCCACTCAAATTCCCAGGTGAGGTTTAGTCCTGCTTTATCTCTGGAATCTTCCTCAAAATACAGCAAATATAGGATGAGCAATAGCTAGACTCAGAAAAGAATGATGAGGCAGTGTCGAAGCAAGCCTGCTGACAAACCCTCTTTAAGACCTTCAGCATTTTCCTTCAGACAAATGTTTCCCATTTTCACTCCCTTTCCTTCTTTTTATAAAAATTTATTCCCAACTGCCTTTATAAATACTAGTTCTTCAGATGAGGGGCATCCCATCACACCTTCCACATGTTTTGCTTCTACTTTGTATCTCCTTGACCCTCTGGCTCTGGGGTCTACTCCTGTGTTTGTGCTGCTGCTGAGAAGGGACAGTGAGAGAGAGAAGTGAAAATATGTCTGGTCATCAGTTTATAATTTCCCCTAGTCCCCTAAAAGTGGCCAGGAGAGGGTGTGAGTCAGGGGGGAGGGAAGGGGTCTCTGTGTGTAATGTGCAGGCTAGCCAGACTCGAATACCCCTCCATCCAGACACCATCGCGTAAGGATGCTACTCATTGCTTGGGTCCACTGGACCATCAGCAGCTTGCCTTGGAGTGAGGTAGGACCATTCTGTATATAACAGGACTCAGAGAGATTATTTAAGGTTTCGTTATTTAGGCAAAAAGAACTGTCAAAAATGAACTGTTAATAAGAGGTATATATTTCACTGCCAGTTATCCTAAGCTTTTAAATAATTAGCTGTAAATACAGACCAGCAAGTCTCCAATATTACCTCCTAGTTCTGTTCTAAAGGACAGTGTGGTAACCCTTTAGCAGAGCATCTGATAACACTACCTTCTGCTCTGGTACAGCCCACAACACCCCTTCTTTTTTTGTTTTTTAAGATTTTATTTATTTATTTGACAGACAGAGATCACAAGTAGGCAGAGAAGCAGGCAGAGAGAGAGGAGGAAGCAGACTCCCTGCTGAGCAGAGAGCCCGATGTGTGGCTCAATCCCAGGACCCTGGGATCATGACCTGAGCCGAAGGCAGAGGCATTAACCCACTGAGCCACCCAAG
>NW_019154092.1:38376973-38496471 GCF_002288905.1 Enhydra lutris kenyoni | reverse complement strand
ACAGAGATCACAAGTAGGCAGAGAAGCAGGCAGAGAGAGAGGAGGAAGCAGACTCCCTGCTGAGCAGAGAGCCCGATGTGTGGCTCAATCCCAGGACCCTGGGATCATGACCTGAGCCGAAGGCAGAGGCATTAACCCACTGAGCCACCCAGGCGCCCCGGTCACCCAGGCACCCCCACAACACCCCTTCTGCTAACCCCATTTCTGCCAGCCATCACAGCCTTTCTTCACTGCGCTTTTATTGTCTTTTCCAGGGCCCCTCTTATCCAGTCTTCGGTCTTTCCATCTGCAAATGCCCAAGCTTCCACGTGAGTGTGTGCTTCTAGAGCCCTGAATTGCCTTCCTATGTTTTACAAGATGTTAGCTGCCTGCTTTGCTTGTAAATTCTAGAAATGACTTGATGGGTCTGCACGTCCCTCTCTAGCGGATTATCTCTGCTGAGCTCTTCCTCAGTCCTCCACCACAGTACAGACAGGGAATCCAGCTCCCGATATGGAGCAGTGCACACACCACTAAGCATCCTCCCTGAAGCCATGCACTGCGTGAGCCACCTCCATCCTCCATGTGATATCATGTCAGTGATAAATGTCAGTGGAATCACGAGGTTTTCTCAAGTCACTTTTTAGTGCTGTTGATAACTTCCTTAAACATTAACTTTTGTTAAGACAACATTTTCTCATTAATTTCACACATACCATCTCCTTTATTTAAAATACTGAGTTCATTGGGACCGGTACTATTTCTATTTTGTAAATGACTCAACTAAGTCCCAGAGAGGTAAATTATGTGTTTAAGTTCAAAACTGCTAAGTGTCAGAAGATACTGTCTTCTGCAACTTAGTTCACAATTTAGATGTGCTTATGGAAAACTGTTGTGTGAAATGATATCTGGCAAACAAAATCAGTTGGGCCCAGGGGAAACTCGCTATTTAAAAGAGTCCCATTATGAGTCATTTTATAAAGCCTATATTCTCTAATGCAGCTATTTTACAAATCTGGATTTTTAAACAACCTATATCCGCTGAAAGTCGGGTATTTGTGACCTGGACCATTTCAGTTACTGACTCCTCCTCAGAGTTTCTCCTGACAAGAGGCATGGACAAGCTGGCAGAGTCCATAATAGTGCATAGTGGATAAAAGGCAGCATCATAGCGGGCAGTCCCCTACAGACTTCTGAGCTCTGGCCCCTGGATTTCACCACCGGTCAGCTACTTTTCATTTTCTGTCTGGGAAACTGCTCCTACCAGAACTGGTGGATTGAACAGCTGGGCCCAAGCCTGTACTTTGCTTTTGTTCATTACCTCTTTGCCTCACCCTGTCTCACCTTCCTCTGTCTCCTGACTTCCTGTGCTCCAAACCCAAACCAAGCCGCAGATTTTGCTACTGATACAGCCCCTTGGTCATACCCTTGCCTCTGCTTGTGTCCCACCCTTTCCCCCAACTTTTTTTCTCCTGGTCTTGTTGCTTGCAGGGTCCTCAACTCAGAAAGATCAGGGATTCCAAGTCCCAGACATATATATGAGAATAAGCTGGGGAGTTTTAAAGTTTTATCTAATGCCTTGGCTCACTATCAAAATTCTTATTTAATTAGGCTGCTGTGGGGTCTGAAGGTGTTGTTGTTGTTGTTGTGTGTATCTTAAATCACCTCGGTGATTCTAACATGCAGTAAAACAGAGAACCCTCGATCTACTCCATGGTGTGATGCTGACCTGTGATCTCTGGTTACTGGATGGTCTTTGTTATGGGCTGAATTCTATCCCCCCAAATTCTTATGTTGAAGATCCAGCACCCAGCCTTTATTTGGAGATAAGGCAAAGTTAAAGTGAGGTCATTAGAGTAGAACCTAACCCAATATAATCGGTGTCCTTATAAAAGGGGGAAATTTGGGGATAACACATACACAGGGAGAACACCATGTTATTATGAGGATGGTCATTTATAAGCTACAAAGAGGCCTGGAGCAGATCTGAAGGTCTAGTACCTTCAGAGGGAGCTAACCTTGACTGCAGGTTTCTAACTGCCAGAACCAGGAAGCAGGAAATTTCTGTTAAGTCCCCCAGCGTATGGTACTTTGTCATGGCAGCCCCAGGAAACTAATACGGCCCTCAAGAATGCACCGCAGTTGCCCAAATCCTGGGACATAGTTAGAATGACCAACATGTCCTAATTCGGCCAGGATTTTCCCATCTTTACCACCGAAAGTCCACATAATGGTTAAGTGCATGGGTTTTAGACCCAGACAACCTAAGTTTAAAACTCATCGTTGCTTTTCCTTGGCTATGTTGCTTTGAGCCTCAGTATCTTCAGCTGCAAAAAGACCTATCATATAGTAAAGTTGTGTGGATGACATGGGCTGATACATATAAAACATCTAGAATTTTTCCTGGCACAATGAGCTATCAGTATATGTTACTAAATCAATATTATACACAATTAAAATCAGGAAAACAGTCATGCACAGATAGGTGCTTTCAAGACAAAGAGATAACTAAGCAGCTTGCTTCAAGAGATGAGTATAGTCAAAGTCTTTTGCCTGCCTTTTGTTCACTGCAACCCTAGTTTTTCTTCATACTGACTATGAAATGGCCTTGGTGCTCCTCAACATTTCTGCTATACAAAGCACATTTACATCA
Source organism: Enhydra lutris kenyoni (assembly GCF_002288905.1). Taxonomy (NCBI): domain Eukaryota; kingdom Metazoa; phylum Chordata; class Mammalia; order Carnivora; family Mustelidae; genus Enhydra; species Enhydra lutris. The sequence goes on along the minus strand of NW_019154092.1, from coordinate 38,493,839 downwards.
ACTGGAACAAAAATATATGGCTTTAAGCATTCTGTGTGTTTATGTCCCATCTCCTTGCAAAACCATGGGGGAGGCCACCCCCAGGAAACAGATAAAAGTCAAGATATGATTCAATGATGAGCCTTATAACCAGTCACAACCAAAAGGGCTCATTCAGGAAGGAAGACAGACTTGCAAATGAGAAGATGTAGTTCTCTGAAGACCAGTGAAGTGGGAAAAAGATTGAAAGGTGGACTGACACTGAAGTTGGGTCTTAAATGAAGCAAAGGTACTGCTGGGTGGCCATACTTAACTCACCTTTCAGGCTTCTAGGCTTAGTTCACACAGAGGGGGCACATCAGTAAAGGAAACAAGATGGGAAACTGCCTGGCATGTTGGGAAACTAGAAGTCATTTGGTTATCTCCAGAGTGTAGGAGCATGTGGAGGTTTAATAAGGGAAGCATTCACCCCACCCTGATGTCTTCTGCCTTTAGAATAAACAGTATGAATGAGTTTTGCCTTCAAAGCCAGATTTTAAGTTCAGTGAGGAATTTAATAACAGTACAGTGATTCTTGGTGTCCCCCAGTAAAATTCTGTCAGAAGTTATTTACAAATAGAAGTAGCTAATTGTGCCAAAAGCACTTTCTACAAAGGAAGGATGCTGTCCATGCATGTACATGCATGCATGAATCCTTAAATTTATTTTGTTTGGAATCTGGGTGTCACCTTATAAAATTTATTATGACAAACCTCATCCCTTCACCTTTTCCACCCTTAGGCTTCCTTGGAATCAGAATGTGTCTAAATCTGCCATCTAGCAACAACCTCTGTGAGTCTAGGTTCCATCCGATATAGAATATAAACCAAGGACTAAGGGAAAATGGGACTTTTCTAGAATAATGTTCATACCTATCTTCTCATCTATAGCCATTCATAGCAGCCTCCTCATTGTAGTTGCCCTTTTATTGCTTGATTTTGGATTTCATTTTCTTTCCTGGTGACTCTTGACCATTTGCTTTCTCTCTTCTGGACACATTTGCTCTGCTCCCTTTTAACTGATCCTCTGATCTGAAATTATAGCTCTCCTGGATGTGTGGTCTCTTATGAATCCTCCCTATGCAAGAGGTATGAGGGGTTCTCAAGCCTGGCTACGTATGAGAATTACATGTAAATCACATGTGAAGTCAGTTGCATAGCCTCTGCCCCTGATATTTTGACTCACCACAAACAGGAGGAGCACAGTTTCCTGTGTATACAGACAGACTATCCCACAGATCATTGTCATGCACAGGCAGGGATGAGAAGCATTTAACTGGACATTGAGTTTTGGTTTCCTTAGCCTCCCCTTTCCCATCGCTGCTTAAGTCCAAGATTCTATTTGTCCATTATAGTGTAGCAAGGACAAAAACAGGAAACTATATGCCCTCAGGTGCAAGTTAATGGGGCCACCACAGTGACCCTACTTCTTGCAAATTTTAGTACAGAGGCAACATCTGTAGGAAGAGAGGACACAAACATCTTAGGTTTCCATCTAGCCCCATTGGTTGTACCTCATAGTCATTAGGAGGTCTGGAGTAGGAGTCAAAATCCAATCCTAATAATAACTAGAAACCTGTTTGGAAATCCAGCTACATTTTTTTCCCCTGTGATCTGTTGTGCAGGTCATTGAGCATAAACATTCTTTGAAATCAGGTGCTTTCACTGGAATCTTGAGATTCAAATGTGTAGGCTTTTAGGAAGGAGAAAGTAGAAGGTGTTAACGGTTTCCTGGTGCCTGCATCAGAGAACATGGTCCAACCATGGTTCCCTGGTTGGGAGACCATCCTGCTGCAGCTGATGTCTCCAGGAAGCACAGCTAATCTCTTCTGCTGCCACTTCCCTTTGGTGTGGATCTTTAATCTTTGAAGTGTGCTGACATTGTTCATTATCCCAGACACCAACAAGATTCAATTAGTTTCTACAGGGATGTCCATTTTACGAAGCTGAATGTGAATGAAAGACCTTGGTGTAAGTGGTGCACTTATCAAACCAAGACTTTACCATGTTATTCATTAGGAAAATAAATTAATGTCAGGCTTCCTTATCCACTGGGCCATCAAGGGACAGGCCAGCTCCTTGACAGAATTCTTTTATGAACAGTCATTTGTGTGAGAGAGAATATCTTGGTGAAAGCCCTAATGGAAATGCCAATGAATAAGAGTATTTCCTGCAGAGCAGATCCAGTGTGCACAGGAAGGGGAGCTGTGGGACCTAAAATTTTGTAAGGCCTAAAATTTTATGTGCTGCCTTAATAAATTTGGGCCCCATGGAGCCGAAAAGGGCCAACTGTGATTTCTTTTGCTCTCTCCAAATACACCAGTAGAAAGGTTGCCTGCCCAGCTAGTTCCCCTATCAGGTAGACTAACTACACCACTTTCAGCCCTCAGCCTAGTGGTTTCACTTCCCTGACAGCCTGAAGGCTTGGCCAAAGGAGCCAAGAATATCCTCCTGTGGGAACCAGAGATCACCTTACCCTATTGTTACTACAAGTCCTGCTTCCCCGTGCCTCTGCTTGTTCACTCCCAAGTGCAATCCCCATGTGGTCCTCTATGATGTGCAAAGTCCTCTCGCCCCTCTCTACCCCTAGATTGTGAGTGCATATTACTAACTAACTGCTACCAGTCTCATTTGTCCAGTGTCAAAGTGGTAGGTGCTCAACCATCTTATATTTAAGGAGGAGGCTCCCTCCCTCACCAAAGCAATGAACAGGAGGTGATCAGAATAGGGGCTCAGCCCTTTCCATCTGTGGCATAAGTTTGGCTTTGGTGATCACAGAATGGGCAGTCAGGGCCCTAGCTTCCAATCCCAGCATTTCCAATCATGCATGTAATTTAAAACCTCCTAGACTCAGTTTCTCTATCTGGAAAACAGCTATAATAACATTGGTCTCTACCCACTTCATAGGTTTTTATGACATCCAACAATCATGGTTTAAAACTGCAGAAACTAAAAATCTGTAGGATCTGTAGGGTTGTGCTATAATTACTGAATCCTATTTTTAGAACAGTTTTTTTTTCCACTTAGTCTGGATAAATGGGGTTACTAGTGACAGCTAAACAGTTCCTTCTGAGTAATTTGGAAGAATTCCTCTTTATCCCTCCTACTAGTTCCCCTGAGATGCTACCTAAAAGAAGAGGAGGAAGAAAAAGAAGGGGAGAGAAAACAGTGGAATCATTTTGTTGTAGAAGTGACAGGGTAGCGATTTTTCTTTGCAATATTCTAAGGCATATATACCACTTTGTGCCACCACATTTCTGCAACTAAAGACTGTTTGGGCATGAGATGTGGGGACAGGAAGAGAGCAAGAGTCAAGAATTAGAAATACATAAGCCCTGCCTATAAGGAACAGTATAATATAACTTGGGTTAACAGACAGTGTTGAGTGTCTTATGAAACAACATATGGACATGTAAAAATTGATATATCTTTTTCTCTTCCCTTTATCCAAACCCCTTTATCCTTCAAATCTGCAATGCTACATAAAAGTCTTCCCTGAAGCTTCATTCTTCAATGATTGCATAGAATGGTAGAAGCTTGGGATTGGCACAGACTTAAAGGTCAGTTGCAGCAGCCCCAATTTCTGCCTTCTAGCTCCCATGATGTGGAGATGTTGTAATAAAGGTGTGTCTGGGTGAGAATAAAGCACCTATAACTGGGGGCATGAAAGTGAAGGGAAGGTTTCACGATGGATGTCTAAGAGGGATTTGCCATATTAAGAAAACAGGGAAACAGCTTCCATAGAAGGAAGATCACTCTCAGAGTGAAGGAAGAGAAAGCACGAAACAAGTGCCTAACGGCAAGTAAGTCAGGAGGTCTAGAATGTAAAGTCCACATGAAAGGGAGTGTGGAGGTAAGGTGGAAGGATGGCTGATCCTTGGGTAGCTTATTCCTTATTTTTAAGAAATTTTAATTTTATATTGAAGGTAATGGGGAAGATTAAAGGAATTAAATAGTATGTATGTCTATGTGTGTTATTAACAGATCCGTAGTTCAAAAAGCTTCCAGTGGCCAGAAGAAGAATGAAGTGGCATGGACAGATTGAAAGTTAGGAAAAATTGGGGATGCCTGGGTGGCTCAGTCGGTTAAGTGTCTGCCTTCGGTTCCGGTCATGATCCCCGAGTCCTGGGACTGGGCCCCGTGTTGGGCTCCTTCCTCAGCGGGGAGTCTGCTTCTCCTTCTGCATGGCGCTCCCCCTGCCCTCTGACAAATAAATAAATAAAATCCTTTTTTTAAAGAAGAAGAAATTTAGGAAGAACTAATATAAGACTTCAGATAAGAATTGAGGAGGGGTCCAGCTACAGTTGTGGCAGCAATGAAAGGGAGGAGTGGATTTGGTTTACGTATTCTCTATGTAAAGGTAAAATGCAGGGTATGGAGTGTATAGAGCCAATAGGCTCCTACACCAACTCTTCTACTTTGTAGCTGGGTGACCTGAGGCAAGTCCCTCTCTTTATCTAGGACGCCTTTTTTCCATCTGTGAAATGAGAGGGTTGAATTGGATGTATTACAATCCCTTCCAGCTCTAACACTCTCTAATACTATGATTCTGGTCCAATTTGAATGGCATCCAAGGAAATTTGGTTAGCGAAATTCCCAAAAGACCTCATTATAAAGTGCTCCCATAGATTAGAGCCCCAGGACAGCTATGGCAAGACTTCAGAAGACTATTATTAAAGATAATAATAGTGTTTTGTTTTTATACAACACTTTCACACCTATAATCACCTATAATCTATGTTAATCTTCATCACAGCATTGTGAGGCAAAGAGATATAATGATCATTATCCACATTTTAAAGATGAGGAATCGAGCCCTTGAAAACTCAGAAGACTTGCCTGAGGTCCCAAACAAGTCATGGTGGAGTCTGGACTAGCATCCATGTCTCTGAATTTATCATGCAGACTTCTTTATATTACCTTGGGCTGCATCTGGTCTGATCGGAACCTTTCAGATGTGTGCCTAATTAGGACCTCACCCAGTCCATTCCAATGCTCCCTGAGATTAATGGCCACTAGGATCAGCTTCTACTTAACTTGTTAGATTGGCAGGAATGGCCCTGAGTATTTGTGACCTATTCATACTAGAGAAATATTACTGGGAAGAGGTTACAAGTAGCTTGATTCTGACAACAAGTGAGCCCTCGATATGGTTACACACAAACAGAATCTGAGATTCCCTCATTTTCCATATGAGTTATAAGTCAAAAATGCAACTTTCAGGTATTTTTTTCCAAGTAGCTCAGAGAATTTGACTGTTTTTTTCAGGCTAGGGTCCTGGCCCGGGAAATGTGATATTGTAGGAGAGCAATTATAGAAACATTTAAGATCAAGGATCTTTCCTTGTCCCTACTTCTGCTGCTCTACTCTATTGTAAGGAGGACCCAACAGAATCTGTGATGAAAGAAGAGAATAAATTCTCACAGAATTCTCATCTTGTAACAGATGGGCAAGATCATGGTAGATTGTTTTCTTGCCCTGCTGATGCTCTGAATCCAGCCAAATCTACAATTTATCCCACCTCCATCCCCCATCACATGTTCCATACTGGCTAGTTAGAGATTAAGTGATTTGTATGGAATGAAGGAGAGAGGGACAGAGGGAGGGAGCAGAGGTGTTCATATATTCATAATATTTAAAGAGTACCTGCTAGATGCCGGCACTGTGTAGTTTCTTATATATGTCATCTTTCTCATCCTTATAATAATCCTCTGAAGTAAATTGCATTATTACCATTTTAGAGATGAAATAAAGAAAGTGAACTAACTTATTTAAGATTACATGGATAAATAAAGCTAGAATCTGAACCCTGGGATGTATGACTCCAAATTCTTTTCACCTCACTATGGTACTTTCCAGTCTCATCGGTCAGTTTGCTGGTGACCTTGAAAGCTTATCCAAGAGGACAACCTCAATTTTGCACAGAAATGATTAAAATCTGGGAATCATAAAGGGTAGTAAGACAAGAAATGAGTGGAGGTTAAGTAAGAATTGGGCTAATAATTACATAGATTTTCCCATGTCTTTCATGTTACTTTATCTATATTTTCCATTTGTTATTTCTCATTACACAACTGAAGCAAGTCAAAGTTATGTGCAATACAACCAGTATTTCAGAGCTAGGATTCAAATCCAGATTTCCTGGCCCATCTTTTGGGGCCAGTTCCACTCCACATCATGCTCTCATCTCATCTAACTCTTTACCCATGGTAAAGAGACAATGATGGCAAATGCAAGCTTCTTCAACATGTTAATGATTCTGGTGATACTGACATTCTAGTTTTACTAAGCTCTCTATAAATGCTGTCCTTGAAATTCCCCCATGATAAAGGTGATGACGTCACAGACGAAGCTGCAGAAGTACATTTGTTGGCACCTTTACCAGTTTTCTTCTTTTTCCAGAACTGTTCAGATATTATAGGATTAAGAAATGTGTTTTTAGGGTGATTTGGTCCAGAAATTTCCAAAAGGAAATGACAAGAAATGATTTCCACACTTTAAAATTAAAAATACTCATCTTACTCACTTTTAAAAGGAAGTGAGGAGGTGGCAGGAGAAGCTATAACAGACTCTTCATGAAAAAGACTCAATCCCTTGTAATTAATGGGAACCTCTAAAATCAGAAGGCAAGGCTATTAATCATTCAGCCAACTCTCCGTGAGGTTGGCATCACCAACTCACCCACACACCTTTAATGACTCAATTCACAACGGGCAAACTTGAACTTCAGGGATGGTCCTCAAAGCAGCATTTTAAAACGGCTGTCAGGGGAATGTGAATGCTGTCATTAAATCAATGAATTTGTTCTCTTTCTAGTCCATAAATGTGGCTTTTTTTTTTTTTTCTTTAAGACTAGGCTGGGATTAGAGGTGATAGGCAGGAAGATTTTTTTTTCTCAATATATATTAGGAATTCTTAACAATTAATAATTAGATACTAGAAGAGAAGGATGCTTCTTGTCAGATAGTGAACTTAATATGCTGATGATTGCCCAAGGAAAGCTGAAGTTCAGACGAAAGGATACCTCCACTGGGTGGGAGGTTGGCTCATGTTTCTGTTCAATTCAAAAGTACTTGTGTTTTCTCAGTTATTTCTTGGAGTGATGTAATTAGTCAAGAATACATACAATGGAACAAACTCCTCCAGGGAGCTCCCAGATAGACTGAAAGAGCACAGGGACTCTCCCAATAGAAGACTGTCAGGAATGGTGGCTGTCTCCAACTAGTTGATTCCCTGAGATGTGTGCAGGGATCACCACCAATCTTCTGGTGAAGAGAAAAATGTCTTCTATGTACTTCATCCAAATTATCCTGAGTTTTTGTTAAACCTTAGTAAGCTAAAGTTCATCTAACTGGAATATTTAATTACATGGACCTTATGACATTGGTTGAACACTTTAATTTTAAAAGAAAATGGAAGAAAAACATTCTCGATAAAGAAATTTTCTAACATATAGGTTGTCTGGAAGTCAGCAGAGACACAGTCTCCTCTGTTTCCAACAGATACTTACAGGCATGGGCTATGAAATGGGATTTGTGCCAGTTTCCACAAGTATTACCTCAGAAAACAGCACCATGAGGCAATTATGATTATTTCCATTTTATAATGGAGGACCCTGAGATTAAAAGAAGTTGAATGAGAATCCCAAGATGACTCTCTAACCTTCTCCATGATTTAAAAAGAAATATTTATCCTTAGACTCTGATGCCTCCTCCTTAGTGGGGAAAAACAAGTACTGATATACATCGGAGTTTGGTTACAAGGAAACAATGTGGTAAGACCACTGGGAATTTCCACTTATCCTCCAAGTACACAAAGAATTAAATTGAACAGAACTCCTAACCTCCTAGTATATGAAGAACTGACTATGATTTTTTTTTCCAGTTCTATAGACATTATCTGTTATGGGCTACATTATGACACCCCCCCCCCAAATTCATATGTTGAAGCTCTAATCCCAGTACCATACGTGACTCTATTTGGAGATGGGGCCATTAAATAGCTGATTACGTTAGAATGAGGATATTAGGCAGGGCCCTTCTTCAAAATGATGGGTGACATTATAAGAAGAGGAAATTTAGAAGTACAGAAATACAGCAGAGATGCACACACATAGAGCAAAGACCATGTGAAGAGGCGACCTGCAAGCCAAGGAGTGAGGTCTTGGAGGAAACCAACCTTGCCAGCTCCTTAAACTTGGATTTTTAACTTCCAGAACTGTGAGAAAATAAATGTCTGTGATTTAAGCCACCCACTCTGTTACTTTGTTCTGGAAGCCCTAAACAATAACACATTATCTTTCTAGAAGTGGTTTTCTTATTCAGACAAACATGGATACAAGATGTAGTTGTTGTTTCTCCCAAGTGATGGAATATGTAGGTCTTTTACATTACTGTGATCAGTTCTGATTCCTGATCTATCAGGACGGGGATGTACAAACCGTAGACAGCAGTAGAGCTGGGACCACTTCAGTTGGAACTCTACCAGGGAAGAACTCACAGCCTATTCATATGGATAAGTTTTTAGCTAACTGATCCAAATAAATACACTCACCATATTATTCTTGGTGCTTTGCTAGTCATATTCAATATCATTCACTAAAGAAACTCAACATTATATGTGAAATCACACACCCACATAAATATAAATACCCATATTTGTTAAGATAAATTCTGTTTATATCCCTGGGACCTCAATGATCTAAATCAATATGCTGTCTAACAGAAATATCTGTGATGATGAAAATGTTCTATATTTGTGCTCTACTATATGGTAACCACTACCCACATATGGCTACTGAGTACTTGAAATGTGGCTAGTGCTACTGAGAAACTGAATTTTTAGTTTTTTAATTAAGATAAATTTAAAGAGCCACATGTAGTTAGTGGCTTTCATACTGGATAGTGCAGTTCTAAATCATAGCAAAAAAAATTAAATATGGCTTCAGTTTTATTTGGAAATAAACAGATGTAAAGTCAAACACAAAGAAACAAAAACTCAGTGTCTTATAATATTTTACTACAGTCTCTGTTTTGCTTGACAAGCACTGATTTGACCTTTTTAAGAAAAGAAAAACAAGGAGATTTCAGACCTATGCAGTATTTTTCAACATACAGTTATATACCGAAGGGAACTTAAAGAATTGTAGAATTATAGATCTATAGGAGATCTAAGAAACAGGTAGTTTTGGATTTCTGATTTTAAGAAATTAGACTGGGCACTTTATAAAAATTTCCACTTCTTGTATCAAATCATCACATATATAAGAAAGAAGTTAATTATTACAAAGCCAAATTCAAGAACAAGGAACATATCTCCAAAAGAGAAATACAGACTGACAAGAGAAGCCATTGCCATAGTGTTTGTTAATGAAGACATATACCTGCTACTTTGCCGTCCCACAAAGAGGGTTTCATGGATAATGCAAATTTGTGTGGGAAAGTCATGTGGAAAATTTTTCTTGAAGACAAACATTTAACCAACAACCACCAATTATCTGAGGAAAGCTAACACTATAAAAGAAATTAGAGATAACAGAGTAATCTGAAAAGCCCTTAAAATATTTAAATTTTCTCAAGACGATAATCACATTCTTCAAAAAAGCTATGAAAAAAAACCCAGGAGACTATGAAACAAGAGTAGGTAACTATTACAAGGAACCAAAGATTTTAAAATTTAAAAATATGGCCAAAACAAGAGAAAAAAAGAGATACAACTGGTTAACCAACCAGATAAATATGAAATTGAATTCACACAGAAAACAAGGAGATAGAAAATATAAGACAAATATTAAGTGATAGGAAAACTTGATCCAAAAATTCCAAATCCATCTGAGTTCTAGAAATAGCCATCAGAGAGAATGGTGAAGAGGGAATAAAGAAATACTGCAGAAAAATGCCCCCAAACTAAGGGAGAGAGACACAGACAAAGAAAGAAAGAGAGAGACATGAGTTTGGGTTGTAAGGATCTGAAAACATGGGGAGTATTGCAAACTACAACATACCTGCACACTTGGGTATCACATCTCAGAAACTCAGGGGAAGAGTAACATCCAAAAGCTACCAGAGAGAAGGGAAACAAAGGCAAAAATGAACTATTGGGACTTCATCAAGATAAAAAGCTTTTGCACAGCAAAGGAAACAGTTGACAAAACCAAAAGACAACTGACAGAATGGGAGAGGATATCTGCAAATGACATATCAGATAAAGGGCCAGTATTAAAATATATAAAGAACTTATCAAATAATCCAATCAAAAAACGGGCTGAAGACATGAACAGACACTTCTCCAAAGAAGACATAGAAATGGCCAACAGGCATAGGAAAAAATGCTCAACATCACACAGCATCAGGGAAATACAAATCAAAACCACAATGAGATACCACCTCACACCAGTCAGAATGGCTAAAATAAGCAAATCAGGAAATGACAGATGTTGGCAAGGATGCGGAGAAAGTGGAGCCTTCCTACACTGTTGGTGGGAATGCAAGCTGCTGCAGCCACTCGGGAAAACAGTGTGGAGATTCCTCAAAAAGTTGACAATAGAGCTACCCTACAACCCAGCAATTGCACTATTGGATATTTACCCTAAAGATACAAACATAGTGATCCAAAGGGGCATCTGCACCCCAGTGTTTATAGCAGCAACATCCACAATAGCCAAACCGTGGAAAGAGCAAGATGAATGGATAAAGAAAATGCGGTATGTATATGTGTGTGTGTGTGTGTGTGTGTGTGTGTGTGTACACACACACACACACACGATGGAATATTACACAGGCATCAAAAAAAGAAATCTTACCATTTAAAACAACATAGATGGAACTATAGGGTATTATACTAATTGAAATAAATCAATCAGACAAAGAATTGTCAGATGATCTTACTGATATGTGGAATTTAAGAAACAAAAGAGAGGCTCATAGGGGAAGAGAAGAAAAAGTAAAACAAGAGGAAATCAGAGTCCTAGGAGACTCTTTACCATAGGAAACAAGCTGAGGACTGCTGGAGGGATGGAGTTACTGGATGATGGACATTAAGGAAGGCATGTGATGTAATGAGCATTGGGTATTATATAAGAACTGATGAATCACAGACCTGCATCTCTGAAACCAATAACAAATTATGTGTTAATTAATTGAATTTAAATAAAAAGTGTCAAAGAAAGAAAGAACGAAGGAAAGACAAAGCTGTCAGAGAGGAAAGGCAGACTCCCTACAAAGCGATGGGAATGGAGAGACAGTGGCCATCTCATTAGGAAATCATACAACACTTCTGCACGGGCGGTAACACTTCTGGAAGAACAGAGATGTTAGCTTGAGAACTTCAGGGTCGCTTGGACGTCTCACTTCTCTGTAGTGTGGACACTATGGTAACGCCCACCACCTGCACAATCTCTGTAGCCCCTTTCATAACTGGTTTTCATACGGAAATACCCCCTGAGGCATCAGAACACTCACGCCTTCCCCATGACTCTCCCAACAAGAAGCTTCGACTCCAAGCAAGGGCATTTACCCGCTTGCTCGCTCTTACACATGCTACCTGTAACCTGGCCTGGGGGAAGCCCCGCCTGCCCCGTGTTCTAACAATGTTGGCTTACAAGCCGGCCCCCGGACTCTGCACCGAAGGCGATGAGAGACTGGAGAGAGGCAGGCCCTGCCAGTTTCAGCAGGAGGGAACTCACCCAGGAGGCTGGTCCCAGCGCCGCACAAAGACTTGCCTCCTCAACGCGGGGCCTGAAAGGGCTCAAATGAGGCCGGAAGTGGGTGCTGATGCGCATGCGCCCAGGAGTCTCCGCGCTAAGGGCCTAATCACGACTGCGCACTGGAACGTGGCTCCGGAGTGGGGACTGCAGGCGGATTTTACATTCTGAGACTGGGGAGAGGGGTGAGGATCCCCCAGCTCACAGGTTTCCGGATCCCGGATCAACCAGTCATATGCTCTCCGGGGCCTCCTCCAGCTTTCCAGCGCCCGTGACCCGCTGTTAGCCTGACGTGTCCCCTGTCCTTCATGCCCCCGGGCTGAGCCAGGGGTCCCCTCAGATGGAGATGGCTCTTTGGGCAGCTACCTGGCTGCAGCTGAGGTGGTCGGTCGCCAGGGCAGTAGTGGAGGCTCACGCAAGAGAAAACAGTATCCAGAGAATGATTCCCAAAGTAAGTGACAGTTTTCTTTACCAAGAGCCTCATGATTCAAACCACTGATTGCTTAAGCCCCCTGCGCTGGGAGCCGGATCACTCAGGGTGTTCACTCCTATCCTCATGGATTTAATGAAGATGCTACATTAGCTGAGTGTTGGGGTGAGATCGCACAGTGTCCTGCTCCCAATGGCACAGGTGTCCCCTTGTGAGGTAGTGATAGTGTTCAAGACCGTCCATTTTGGGATACATCTCAGTGTCCTGTGAGCACAGGCTTTGTCGCTATCATTTAAGGCTTGCGGGGTGAATAACGTCCTCCAGGCCTACGGAGGGAGGGAAGACAGGGGCCACATGATCCAGCGGTAGAAAACTGAAGGTGCCCACATGGCCTTGAGGTTGACAGCTTTAGGAACTTGACAAGGTTGTGCCTCCCATATATGTTGGCTGGGTTCCACACATAACTGCCACACTATACCATCCTTTATTTAAAAGATGAACTAATGAGGCCTAGAAAAACAAATGGTTTTTTGAAGTTTACAGAGCTAATGGAACCTGAGCTGGCATTTCAGACATTTCATTGCTCTTTCTGCCACCCTACGTGGGTTGCATTTCACTTAGATATCATTATACACTGCCTATTGTTGTTCTCTGATTATTTCTTGTGTCTGTTTTGTATACCCACAATAAACTGTGAACTCCTTCAGTGCAAGGACAATTTCTTTTTTTTTTTCAAGGTTTTTATTTATTTATTTGACAGAGAGAGATCACAAGTAGGCAGAGAGGCAGGCAGAGAGAGAGAGAGAGGGAAGCAGGCTCCCCGCTGAGCAGAGAGCCCGATGCAGTGCTTGATCCCAGGACCCTGAGATCATTACCTGAGCCAAAGGCAGAGGCTTAACCCATTGAGCCACCCAGGCGCCCCAAGGACAATTTCTTTTATAGTTATTCCCACAGCATATACCATATGCTCAGCCATGGAAAAGATTCCAGTAGACATTTACCTTGAATGGGATACTCCTCACAATAAGGTTGCCGCATGACCCTGCAAGTATTGCCACAGTTGCACTTGGTCTTGAGAACACCCCCATCTGTACTCATCCCGCTGGGAGTAATATACCAGGAGCACCCTAGCAAGGAATAATTCTGTCCTCCTTTGGGCCTTTACTGATATCACTTGATTCTAAATAGAAGCAGTCCTATTTTGTAGGCATTCTTGGGACATTTCCTTAATCTCTCCTTTTTCCATGTCCAATTCCATCTTTAAAGCAGTACAAAAAAATATAAAGAATGACTGTGGAATCAGCCTCAGAGATTCCAAGAATAATAATTCACATATGTTTTGAAAGGTTTAGGTATAAGATGAACAACATAAGCTCCAGGCATATTTACAGAGTCAAGAAAAGCAATATTATTTTATATAAATATATATTTTATAAAAGAATAAATGGAGGCTCCTAGCAGATCTCATGCCTGAGGTACCTTGGGTTATGCTGCTGATAAATGGAGGATCAGAGGATGGATTCCAGGTCTTTCTAGCTCTCAGACTGGTGATCCTTCCTCTCGTTACAGCTGCTGTGCCCTGGAGGGTGAGGGGAAATGCCATCAAAGGTTACTGCTAGAACATTCCTTCAGATATATATGAAGTCTAAACCAGATGGACTCCAGGAAGCGTGCAACAGGTAAGGCATCTTGAGGAGTTAAAAATAAATTCTCCTGATCGTTCTTTAGAAAGTTAGAGGAAGAGAGATCATATCATAGCCAGGTAAAAGTTCAATAAAATCTTCCCACCAGCTAAGGAAGATGATCAAGAAATTCAGCTCTGACCGAGCTCACGGGCAATTGCAACCATTCCCAAAAAGATCCTGTCTTCCCAAAATAAATGCTCCACTTGAGTTAAAATTAGACACACATTAATTCTGGCTGTTGACATGAACCTCTGGCAAGCTGGGTGGAATCCAGAATACTCTACAGAAATGACCAGGCTCTGTAGACATCTCCCAAGGGACCCAGCTAAAGGATTAAATTGTCTCACCATTTCTTCATCACCAGTACCCTCTGTCCCTCCCTGTGACTGGCCATGTTCCAGCAAATGCCAGTCCATGAGCAAAAACTGCCTGTCTCTTTGTGGCTGAAGTTCCAAATGAGATGGCACACATATAGATGGTTTTATTTTTAATAATAATGTCAATCCCTTGCCCTGACATTATACTGTTTGCTATATAATTTATCCATTCTTTGGACAAATACTTATTGATCATCTCCATTGTACTAAGTATAACGACATAAGACAAGGTCCCTGCCCTCAGTGGCCTCATGACTAAGTTATGGAAATTATTATTGTTACATATCCTACCTTTAATGAATAAAGAAATAGACACATAAATGTTAAGTGAGTTTCCAAAGTTACTGTTGGAGTAGGAAAAAGTCCAGCTTTTTCAGTGTCTCAGAGTTAGGACTTCCCTTTTATCCTCATTCCCTTCAAAACAGACTTCATAGCAGCTTTCAGTACTGCCTTATTCATGCTGTTTTTGTAGTTTTCCCCCAAAGATATTAAAGATATGTGAATACACATAAGGACATTTATTTTTGGACTTGTGAAAATAATTTTTGTGTGTATAAGGAAAGGAAGAAGTATAATTTAACCAAAACTCAATCTCAAACTCTTTTTTATCTGCGTGAGCTCTTTGGATATAAAAAGAAAATAACTGCTGAGACAATTGTTTTAGTTTTGTGTTTGTTTACTACATAAGGTTACTCATGGTTCCAGGTATGCATTCCTGCAACAAATATTCCTGGGAAATTTTTCTAATTAACTCCCTTGTTCAAGGGAGTTAATTTCTTTTCTATAGAACAAAGTCTTCCCATGGGAAGTCCCTTTAGGACTATCCAGTGATCAGACCTAATATTCCTATGAATTCAATTCATTACACATCAATGGAGAATTTAGACTTGGAATGCAACAGTGTAAAATTCTGAGCCCTTGTACCCAAGGAACTCCTTGTCTGGCAGTGGAGGAGAACAGTAAGAAAATGGTCAGAATGTATGAGGAGATTGCCTTGTAGGAGCCCATAGGAGGCAGAGAGACAGCTCCTCAGAGAAGTGATTGACTCAGTTTAAAGATGTGTGGTCAAGAAAAGCCTCTTGGAGGAGGAAATGCTTGAACTTCTCTCCAGCAAGACTCCTCCTTTTCAGCTGGGCCAGTCTTCTCACTGTTGTCTGTGCCAGCCATGTACATTTCTGCCTCCTACTATGGCTTAATTCAATGACTTCTACTGATAAAGCATTTGCTATGTCCGAGATGCTATGTTAAGGATGCAGAGGCTTAACCACACTAACTCTCAAAGAACTTAGAGTTATTAGGCAAACTTATTTTCTGTATCCACCATGCATTTGCTCAATACATTTAGAAGATTTCAAATATATATACAAGGTGGTGACTTCCAAACCGTCATTTCCTTTGTCTAGATATCCATCTTCAGGGACATGTCTTCCATGAATTCATTGTATAATCTCCCAAGACTCAGAAACACTCCTTCATGCCTGGAACTCCCACTGTATACTTTTTGTTCTCCCTCTGGTATTACATACACAGATTCTGCTTTCCTACAGTATCATTGATCAATGCTGAAGGGACCCATAAGAAGAGTTTCTAAGGACTGTGTGCTCTGTCACTGCCCAAATGCTTTTGTAAAAGTGCTGTTTATTCTTTTAGTGAGGGTCCTCCTTATGATGCTCCATGAGAGACATTCCTAGCTGGTGTTAATATTAGGAGAATTCTGGCTTCTCCCTAACAGTTCACCCAATTTTATCTGGTAAGACACTGTATAATACGTGTAATTCATCAGATTTTCCTATTAAGGGAGACTAAATTCTATTTTATTATCAAATTGGTGGCAAACTCATAGGAAGCATTTGCAGGATGTTTGGCTCCATTTACTTCCTTCCTTCTCACTTCTCACCTAATTTCTCTCTTTTTGTTTCATTTATGTATTTGCCATTTTGCTAAATTTTACATATCTTGGTAAGCTACTTTAAGCCCTTTCTAGACTGAACAGTCTGTTATGATTAAGTAAAAATCATATTTACACTGCTCTTTTACTATCTAAGCCTGTAGCCCAGGGTTAGCATGGGGCTAGGGTTACATTACAGCTTTCCGGGATAAATTCCCTGAGAAATATTTTTTCTGTTTTGCTGCTGTATGAGTAGGCAGAATCCCCTGAAGGAAGACAGGAGAAAATCTCTTCTTTTGTTTCACGATTTTAACAAATTGAAACGAAGCCAAGATGTGAATTTCAAAGACCAATTCTAGAGTCCTCAAGTCTAAGCAACAAAAGTATAATTTCAGGTCTTGAAGTTCTCATCTACTAGAAGGTAGGACATGAAGAAAGCTGACCCTTATTTATGTTCCTGATTTGCCAAGCTGTAATGATATCCCTTTCCTTAAATTTTATTGATTTTGATAAACTCTGAACTCTGTCTGGCTTTAGGGAGAGCTACAGAGGTATAGATTTTTATGTCAAAAAAAATTTGTAAGATCAACATTTGTTCTTTGCGAAGGCCTATAGAGAATATGAAGAGTAGGCTTACTGAAAAAGGCTTCAGTAACCAGCATGTAGAAAAGCCCAGGAAACCACTGACTGGTTCTGGGAAGCTGGACGTAGGCCAAGTCTCAGTAACCTTTCTCTGTTGAATGCATTCCAGCCAACGGAAACTCCCAGCCTAGTCCCCAAACAAAGTGGTAATTCTGTCCCTGCCTAGGTTTCTACCCTCCAATTCTTAGAGCACCTGGCAAGTTGTTGATCCAGCAGCCAGCCATCTCCTATCTACAGCCTGCATCACAGGAATTGGTCTTCTGGGCCAGCTATGAATAGCTGTGTGAGAGAGATGATTAATATCAGAGATTAGAGGGTCCCTTGGAAGAGACCCTTTTTGTCTCCCTGTCTTCCACAGACTGTCTCCTTTAATAATCTCCAGTAAGGGTATGGTATTTCATCGTAAAGGATTTATTCTTTGGATTCAACTGTTACCATATTCCTATGTTTTAATGTGTCAGTGTGAATGAGTCTTTCTGGAGTGTTTCATCCTGACAGCTCACCTTCCTTAAACTGGAGGATAATAAATAAAATCAAGGATAATCTCCTTGTTATCAAGGAGAACCAGAGTAAAGAGGGGAAATGAATGAAAGACAGGAAGGAGAGAGAATCAATCCAATCCCAAGTCAATAGACTTGTATGGAGTACAGACCACTTTTATTTATTTGTTCATTTATTTCTAAGATTTTACTTATTTATTTGTCAGAGAGAGAGAGCACAAGCAGGCAGAGTGGCAGGCAGAGGCAGAGGGAGAAGCAGGCTCCCCACTGAGCAGAGAGCCCAACGAGGGACTGGATCCCAGGACCCTGGGATCATGACCTGAGCCAAAGGCAGGCTCTTAACCACCTGAGCCACCCGAGCAAACCTATATACCACTTTTAAATCCCTAGGATGATGAAAGAAACCTTAAACTATGCAAAAATAGCTCAAAGTAATGAATTTACTTAAAAAGATCTAGGAAAATGCATATGAACTTTTTCTGGAAGAAGGTATCTTCATCCCACAACTTGGGGAGTCACTACAAATGAATTTTTAAGGAAAATGACCAGCCCACAGTCAGTATAAACAGGCACACAAACAAGTGAATGTGTTCACAAACTGGCAGAAACAACAGACCACAAAAATATAGTCACAAAGATTCCATGTTTTATAAATATTGCACAGAAACTACCACATAACTGTGTTTACTATATCTATGTCTAAAAATATTAAAATATTTTGAAAGCATTTTCAGGGAACAGGAGACCATAAAAAGTAAATTAGCAAACTAGACAACAATAAAACAAACAGCTAGAATCTGTGTAGGATGTAGAAAACTCAAAAAAAAATCATTCTTACCTTTAGAATAAGAAAGAACTGAGTAATCTATGAAAATATAATTTTTCTTAAAGCCATCAGAGAGCTAAGTTTTCAGAGCTAACAACTGACCAGCCTGAAACCTATGGAGAGGGACAGTATTCCGAAAGAGACAGGGCACCAGCATTTGCTCATCTGGGGCAGATGCTGAGCATTATACTAAGTGGTAGGAAGTACTCAGCCAAAATCTGTAAACAGCTGCGAAAGGCTAAGTGTGGCATAGCATGAGAATATGGAAACACCAGAAGCCATAGGCACAAAGGAAATTAGTGCCTGCTTTCAGGCATTTTTTCCCATGGACCACAGTGGATACTCATAAGAGAAATGGGGAGGGTGAGAGAGGAGAGGAAGCCCTCGGTGTGGTGCAGGCCTGGAAGAGGAAGAAGCACCACTGCGGGGAAGGCAAGAAGTCCCATCTGGGTTTGGTTCCTGTGTCTTTCCTACAGAACAAAAGGCTTAAGCTGCTAGGAGAATAGCATAAAACCTGTAACTTTCAAGACACAAGTGAACACATATCACATCTGGGGGAAGAGAACAGGAAAACCGTCTACCTCTAGGAGAAAAGAAAACATGTTTCCAGAACATTAGAGCTCCCCCACCATTGAGAGAGCATCAGAGTCATGAAGAAGACCCCACACATAAGACCCAGGGACAAAGCCTCTGCCTGGATTAAGGCTGATCCAGGACAACAGAAAATGCCTACCTGGGACCCCTGCCTGCCTCCAAACAATCTAGCAAGTACTGAGTATCAGTAACAGATAATGGTAGTTTATGTAGAGGGGATGGGGCAAGAACATCCAGAGTGAGCCTCTATGGATCTCAGGCACAAAGAGAAAACCCAATGCTAACAGTGAATCAGACATTGAGAAAATAACTCTGACAAAACCAGTTCCTCTCCCGTGCATAAGGTAACAAACAAATCCACAGTTAAAGCTAGAGAGTTTAATACTTCTCTCTCGGTAACAACTAGAACACGCAGACAGAAGATCAGGAAGGACAGAGAAGAACTAAACTGGAACGTTATCAACCAAATTGATCTAATCGATATTTATAGAATCTTGACCCAACAATGGCATATCTCTGTCTGTTAAAGAAATTGAATTTGTTGCTTAAAAACTCTCAAACAGAGAAAACTCCTGGCCCATATCCCCTCACTGACAAAAACTTCTTAGGTGACATCAAAAAGATGATTTTCTGTATTTTGGGCCAGAAGAAAAATTACCCCTGATGGAAGGTATGGGATGCAAGAAAAGAGAGATAAATACAGAGGGGATCATATGGGAGTAAATCTAAACAAATATTAACTTTATAATACAATTAACATACATACTTGGAGGGAAAACTGGCTAAAATTAAGATGCTGGACAACAGTGGAACAATGGAATATTAGTTGAGGAAACTGATCATATTTAAAATAGAATTCTGAGACCCTTTATTATTTAGGAAGTAGGTAAAATTTTTAGTTATCAGACGTTGTTACATATGCATGTTCAAATAGTCACTATAAGCACATGTATACACTCACACACATACATATACCAGAAAATTATGTTTAAAAACATAATTAAAAAATGACATGATAAAGGGAAAAAAGGGGAAAAGTCAATCCAACAGAAAGCAAGAAAGGAGGAAAAACTGAAGAAAAAAAAACCAGGACAAATTAAATCCCAAGATCAGATGGTATAAATAAGTTCAAATGTATCGGTAATCACAATAATTTTAGGTGCACTAAACTCTCAAATTAAAAGACAAGGATTATCAGACAGGATTTTTTTTTAATAAACACTGAATCTAGTTATTGACTATTTTCAAAAGATATACCTTATAATAAAGGTATAGAAAGTTTGAAAGATGATATAAAGGGGGAAAAAGAGATGTATCCAACAGTTACTAACCAGAAGAAAGCTGGTAGATTTCAAGACACTGAACATTATTAGAAATACTGTTGGTCACAATTCAATGATAAAAGAGATGTATCCAGCAGTTACTAACCAGAAGAAAGCTGGTAGATTTCAAGACACTGAACATTATTAGAAATACTGTTGGTCACAATTCAATGATAAAAGAGTCAAAAATATTCAATTCACCAGGAAGATATATAAAAATTCTAAATTCATACATGTTCACTAAAATAGCCTAAAAAGATATTAAAGCAAATATTTTATAATTCTGGAGAAATTGACAGGAACATCATTAGAGGTGTGGGAAATTTCAATGCATTTCTCTCAGTAATAAAACATGATAAAATATTAAGGAAGGGCGCCTGGGTATCTCAGTTGGTTGAGTGTCTGAGTCAGTTTCAGCTCAGGTCATGATAGTGCAGTCATGGGATGGAGCCCCGTGTCAGTCTCTGAACTGAGTGCTGAGTGTGCTTCAGATTCTCTCTGACTCTGCCCCTCCCTCTGCTAGCGCTCTTCTGAGTGTTCTCTCTCTCTCTCTCTCTCTCTCTCTCTCAAATAAATAAATAAATATTAGTAAGGATACTTATATTGCACAGTAAATTCCTTTGGTATAATGAATACATATTGAGTATCATATTTTGCAGTTGGAGGCTACACATTCTTTGTACATGTTTTGGTTTTCTTTTTCCAGATTCACTGAGATACAATTGACATGTAACATTGTGTAAATTTAAGGTGTACAACATGATTATATATGTATATGATTGACATATATCAAAATGTTTGCCACAATAAGGTTAATTAACAAACCCTCACCTCACATAATTAGCATTTTGTTATTGTTGTTATTATGGTGAGAACATTGAAGTTGTACTGTCTAGCTACCTTTCAAGTATATAACTCAATATTAACTGTAGTCCCCATGCTGTACATTAGAACCTCCTAGAACTTACTCATAACTTAAAGTTCATGCCCTCTGACCAGTATCTCCCCATTTCCCCAGCCGCTTAGCTCCTGGCAACAACCACTCTATTCTCTGTTCCTCTGAGTCCAGTGTTTTTAGATTCCACATACAAGTGAGATCATACAGTATTTTCTTTCACTGACTGACTTCATTCGCATAATGCCCTCGAGTTCCATCCATGTCTCATAAATAGAAGGATTTCAGTCTTTTTATGGTTGAATAATATTCCGTTGTCTCTGTATACCACATTTTCTTTATCTTCATCCACCAATGGGCACTTAGATGGCTTTCATATGTTGACTATTGTAAATAATTATCCAGTGAACATAGGAATGTAGATATTTTTTCAAGGTAGTGATTTCATCAAGAAAATATGGCCCTAGATGACAGATGGCAGCTTACTGTAGTGTCCTAGTATTAACATTTTTAGCCTGTCATACCTTAGCATGCCATTGGCACTTGCACTCTTCTTTCTAAACTCTCACTTTCCTTGTGCCAGCTCTGAAGACTAACTTCATATATCAAATGCTCTGAAACTTCCTGGGCACCTGCTTCTGCCTTTGCCCTTTTGACTGCCTCAGTCTCTAAATGCTGAGTCTGGTGATTCACTCTGCTTTTTATCCTGTACCTCTTAGGGATGCCACTTCTGCTGTCCTAATGCTTACACATTACCTGATGTCCTTCCTGCGAGCCAAGCCTTTCCCCCAGATACTCTCAACATTGATTTCCAGGCTGTGCATCTTCCTCCATTTCTCTCCAGCATTTTTGAACATGACTTTGTTGGTCCTTTCTGGCTTACATCACCGTTATACCACTGTAACCCAGTCCTGACAATTTGAATCCTAAACCACAAGAATAAGGAGAGCAACAAAGATTAGGGGAAACACAGCATCCCAACAACTTTTAATTATGATGAGATTATAGAAAAGTATAACATGGGCGGACAGTAATTTTGCCGTTCAGTTTTGCCAGGCCGCCTTTGCAGCAGGCAGTGAAGCATGTTTTATATTTATAATTGGTATGTGCTATTGCTCAGGGGTGGGCGGTTGCATTCCCACAATACATCACAGTGTAAGTTGCTGACATGCCCTTCCCTCTGGCTTCTCTGGACTAGAAGGAACCCATTTATTATTATTATTATTGATATTGTTTCTGTCTGTCTTTGCTTTTAACTTTTTCATTGGCATTAATTAAAGGGTCCTTGGGCTTGCAAAGCAGGCAGACATCCCAGTCAAAAGCAGGGTTTTAGGCAGGCCCTATCTCTCTGACAGCACAAAAGCAGGAGTTCAGATGAAGAGACATCAAACATCATCATTTTAATTTGTAAGGACATAGGATGCTTTGTACTTGGACAGCTCCTGATGATAAGGAAGTCACTTGAAGACTAATCGGGACTGGTGGCAGAATAGGGTTCTCAGGCCAGCTCAGGATGCTCGTGTGCCATAGTCAATGTGGCCAGCAATGTAAATAGCAAAGAAAGTAAGGTCTTCAAGCGCAGATGAACAGAGGCTAGGATAGGGGAGGTTCTTCTACTTTAGAGAAATTAAAGGGTGAGAATAATACCCTAGTAACCAGAGGAGAGAAAGGGTTTTTAAAAGGGTACATGAAAATTAAGAAATTAGACTCAGTACTCAGAAAATAGGCCAGAATGTGTAATCAGTGTTATCATTCATAGGAGACACATTAGGGTCTTGAAGCAGTAGAAAGAATATTTTTCTAGGCGTGAGTTCACCTGGCTTCTAATCCACACTTCATGCCTTCTCAACTGTGTGTCATGGAGCAGTCCCATTTCTTCCCACCTTTGGGTTGCAATTTCTTCATGTGTAAAACTAAGAGGTCATACCACACAGTTTCTTAGCTACCACGCTAGTCTACTGACTCTCACATCCTACCATGCTAGTCTACTCTTTTTTTTTAATTAATTAATTTTTTAAATTTATTTCTTTTCAGTGTAACAGAATTCATTGTTTATGCACCACACCCAGTGCTCCATGCAATACGTGCCCTCCGTAATACCCACCACCTAATCTACTGACTCTTAGAAACAGTTCTAGAATCTCTCTCTTTTCATTGCCAGTAGAGCTGATTTGCATCCATGGCCATATGCATGCACGTACATACACAAGCACACATGTGCACACAGACACACACCACAGATGAGGCAATCATTTCAGGGATATATCTTGTGAATTTATAACCCAAATGGCGTATTTAAGTCTGACTATTCACTTTATTTCTATTTTGGCCCCAATTGGCTTTTAATTTTCTTTAAAAAATTAAATCAGATATGGAATCAAGTAGCTTCTATTGAAATACTCTATGCCAGCATTCTGCCATGAAGATTCATTTGTGTCCTCTTTGATCATTCTTATATTATTTTAGATATATAAGACCAATAATACTATTCCCATTTAATAGTGGAGGAAAACAAGGTACAATAATCTGCCAAAATTAGATAACTGCAAGGGATAAGCCTATTTTAAATAATACTTTCTAGCTACAAATTAAAGGATAAAGACTTGATCACTGATATTTATCAAAATCTTAGCAATATTTTCATCCCCATCTGAAACTCTGTCTCCGGCCTGACATTCACCCTCTCTACTCTGATCTCTCCCTCCTCAGAAGTGAATATTCCACTCACTGGGAATTTCAGAGTTTTCTACTGTCTCATCAGGTGCATGATTCTTATTTAATGTGAGCTCTTTGATAGCAGAAACCATGTCTTACGTTGTTCTGGAGGCTTTAGTGCAAATCATAAGACCAAGAAAATAGTAAGTATCCAATAAAAGGACAAATAAATAACCATAATGATTTGAGTGGCCTAGTTGAATTCACAGGTGTATAACCTAAAAATCTATTTTTCCCATGTGTTCTTAGCATCTTTCTGTTAAAGATGTAAGAGAAGGTAGAAGTCCCAATATATTCATTGTGGATACTTGAGGGACAGTATGAAAGGCGAAGATTCTGATTGCCTCTTTCTCTCCATTAATGGGGTAGTGAAGGACAGAGCACAACATACTGTACTTAATGCAGATTCTGCTCAGTGAAACAATGATTACAATCAATTTGACTACTAATGTGACTTATCTTGTAAATTGCTGGGTCATTAACTTCAACAACATCAATGTGCTGTCACTATCCAATTCCACCAAATTAGTGTCCGAGGTAATAGGAGAACGAATGTATTAGTGCGTTATTGGTGGCTAATAGAGACAGCAAGTCTTTAATGCGCTACAGAGAGCAGCTGAGGCACCAGAGACTGAGACAACAAGACCAGGGGAATTGGGTGAAGAGTCAGGATCCACAACACGGTGGCGCATTAGAGCCGCTGAAGGCGCTTGGTGCCTTAGAAGGCAGGAGAGCTGGGTACTAGGAGGATCTCAATCTGTGGCAGGGAAAATGTACGTTCATTGACATTTGGGGCAAAAGTAACAAAAGCGTAGCATTTGGATTATCAAAGGACAATGGGCCTATCTTAAGGTCAAGTGCTTGAAGCAGGGCCTTTTGCTGCCAGCCCTGAAATCACAAATGGAAAGGAGCACTTACTCTGCACAGACGTGAAGACAATCGTCATAACCTGACTCTAACATTGAATCAATCTCAAGACCTATCCTAGAAATTACTTAGAAAATTGCATTCATATTCGATTCAAAAATTCCTTTGATTTCTAGGGAAAAAATCTGAAATATTTATATACATGTTCTAAAGATACCCTTAATACTTTCCCTTCCCATCCTTGCTAGTTGAGAAGCTGCTATATCCATAGCCCGCAAACCACATGACCTGTCCTTTGTCACAGTTCATTGAACAAAAGTTGAATACCTCAGGGAGGTGGGTCAGGCATATTCAGTCTCTCAGGAGAATGGAGATCAAGCCATTCAGGGAGTGTCAGGCACTAAACTGTAAGTCTTCCGAGTTGGAGTTGGTGCTAGGATGCCAAAGCCACATTCAAGTCAACAATTTGGGGGAGCAGAATCTAAGAGCCTTCTGGAAGATATTCTAAAGCAGAAAGGAGAATGAAAGACTTAAGTGTGGAGAGAAGCTGTCCTGCAGAGATGGAGAAAGTATGGCTGCCTGTCAGCTTTCCTGGTCCTGGGCGTAAAACCCACTGCATATCTGACAATTGGGTTTTATGCGCGTTTCCTGTATCTTTTCACTAAACTGCTGTTAGTAGGTTTCTGTTTCATGCACTCAAAAAACCCGTAAGATACTCTAGTTTCTTCATGATTGTCAACAAGCACTTATTGATCACTTGCTGTACGTAACACACTAAACCCTGCCAGAGACACTCAAAACTGAAAAAAAGTGCAAATCATAAGACCAAGAAAATAGTAAATATCCAATAAAAGAACAAATAAATAACCATAATGATTTGAGTTATTGATTCTCATAGAGTTATAACTGAGTTGTAAAGATTTTTCTAAGTATTGGATAGAGGTGCCTCTTTCTTTGTTGAAAGTGGGACTTATGAGAGCCCAGGGTATGCAATCTGTGTAGCCCTTCATGACTGGGAGCAAGGTGGGAAATATAAATAGTATGTGACAGGCATTCTGTGTAGAGTTGAGTTTTGACAATTCTGTGACTATCGTCGCCACCACTAATATGGCCTGTCATTGACTGTGGAACCCTAAGAAACGTGGCTCTGGGTTTCTGTACTCTTGGTGGCTATCCCATAAGGTAGTACTATGAAATGAGCTTACATTTAATACTGGATAGATTTTCCACATCCTAGCAAAGAATTACCAACACAAAGGCTACTACCAGGTGACAGACATCATTGAGCGTTGATACTTGGCACAGTGGGTTGGACGTGTCAGAATTATAACACATGCAAAAAGTTTGAAAAAAACTTTTTGTTTTGAAATAACTTGATTCATAGGAATCTACAAAGATATGTGCAGGAAAGCCCAGTATACCATTCTCTCATGCTCCCTCCATGTTAACATCTTATAAAACCTACTATTTTACTAAAACCAGGAATTTGACATTAGCATAATCCTCTGAGTTTATTAAAATTTTACCAATTATGTATACACTCATTTATGTGGGGGTGTATGTAAAGGTCTATGAAATATCACATTGTAACCTTGTGTAGCCATCACTACACTACAACCAATATACTCAACTGTACCATTAAGTAAAGATTTCTCTTATGTTACCCCTTTATAGTCACATTTTCCATGCCCTCCTCGACACCCCTAATCCCTGGAAACCACTAATATGTTCTCCATCGCTATAATTATGTTTTTGCATGAATGTTACAGAAATAGAATCACATCATACATCCTTTTGAGATTTTTTTTTTAAATTCAGCATAATTTCCTTAAGGTTCATCCACATTTTGTGTATACCAGTAGTTTGTTCGTTGTTATTGCTGAATACTATTCCATGGTATGGATTACCACAGTTTATGTAACTATACACCCATTAAAGAACACGAGGCTAGTTTCCATTTAGGAGGTATCACAAATGACATTGCTCTGAACATTTCTGTAATGTTCTAGCATGAAAATAAGTCTTTATTTCTCTGGAATAAATATTCAAGACTGAAATTTCTGGGTTGGATGTTAAATAGATTTGAAAGAAACGTTTTTCTAGAGTGGCTGTGTCATTTCACATCCCCACCAGCAATTTGTGAGTGGTCCCATTTCTCCGCATTCTTGCCACCATTTTTCCTCACCACTATTTTTCATGTTAGCCATTCTGGTAGGAGTGTAGTAATATCTCACTGCAGTTGAAATTTGCATTTCTCTAATAGCTAATGATGTTGAACATCTTTTCATGTGTTTATTTGCCATCGTTGTATCCTCTTCAGTGAAATGTCTGTGCATGTTTTTGCCCATTTTCTAGTTGGATTTTTTTAAATGTTGAGTTTTGAGACACACAGAGCTTTTTTGTATAACAAGCAGTACTTCAAGTCTACTATTTGGAAGACATTTTTTTTTACATATATTTTACATTTTAGGCAAGATTTAATCTTGACCTGGTTATTCTGCCAAAAGTGATTCACAGTAACAGGAACTTCACTGCTTTCTTTTGCATTCATTTAGTATATACCTAATAAGTGCTCTGCTTCCTTTTTTTTTTTTTTTAATTTTATTTTTTATAAACATATAATATATTTTTATCCCCAGGGGTACAGGTCTGTGAATCGCCAGGTTTACACACTTCACAGCACTCATCATAGCACATACCCTCCCCAATGTCCATAATCCCACCCCCCCCAACCCCCCTCCCCCCATTAAACCTCAGTTTGTTTTGTGAGATTAAGAGTCACTTATGGTTTGTCTCCCTCCCAATCCCATCTTGTTTCATTTACTCTTCTCCTACCCCCTTAACCCCTTAACCCTTAACCCCCTTAACATGGTGATGTTGCATCTCCTCTCCCTCATATCAGGGAGATCATATGATAGTTGTCTTTCTCCGATTGACTTATTTCGCTAAGCATGATACCCTCTAGTTCCATCCACGTCGTCGCAAATGGCAAGATTTCATTTCTTTTGATGGCTGCATAGTATTCCATTGTGTATATATACCACATCTTCTTTATCCATTTGTCTGTTGATGGACATCTAGGTTCTTTCCATAGTTTGGCTATTGTAGACATTGCTGCTATAAACATTCGGGTGCACGTGCCCCTTTGGATCACTACGTTTGTATCTTTAGGGTAAATACCCAGCAGTGCAATTGCTGGGTCATAGGGGAGTTCTATTTTCAACATTTTGAGGAACCTCCATGCTGTTTTCCAGAATGGTTGCACCAGCTTGCATTCCCACCAACAGTGTAGGAGGGTTCCCCTTTCTCCGCATCCTCGCCAGCATCTGTCATTTCCTGACTTGTTAATTTTAGCCATTCTGACTGGTGTGAGGTGGTATCTCATTGTGGTTTTGATTTGTATTTCCCTGATGCCGAGTGATGTGGAGCACTTTTTCATGTGTCTGTTGGCCGTCTGGATGTCTTCTTTGCAGAAATGTCTGTTCATGTCCTCTGCCCATTTCTTGATTGGATTATTTGTTCTTTGGGTGTTGAGTTTGCTAAGTTCTTTATAGATTTTGGACACTAGCCCTTTATCCGATATGTCATTTGCAAATATCTTCTCCCATTCTGTCAGTTGTCTTTTGGTTTTGTTAACTGTTTCCTTTGCTGTGCAAAAGCTTTTGATCTTGATAAAATCCCAATAGTTCATTTTTGCCCTTGCTTCCCTTGCCTTTGGCGTTGTTCCTAGGAAGATGTTGCTGCGGCTGAGGTCGAAGAGGTTGCTACCTGTGTTCTCCTCAAGGATTTTGATGGATTCCTTTCTCACATTGAGATCCTTCATCCATTTTGAGTCTATTTTCGTGTGTGGTGTAAAGAAATGATCCAATTTCATTTTTCTGCATGTGGCTGTCCAATTTTCCCAACACCATTTGTTGAAGAGGCTGTCTTTTTTCCATTGGATATTCTTTCCTGCTTTGTCAAAGATTAGCTGACCATAGAGTTGAGGGTCTATTTCTGGGCTCTCTATTCTGTTCCATTGATCTATGTGTCTGTTTTTGTGCCAGTACCATGCTGTCTTGATGATGACAGCTTTGTAATAGAGCTTGAAGTCTGGAATTGTGATGCCACCAACTTTGGCTTTCTTTTTCAATATTGCTTTGGTTATTCGAGGTCTTTTCTGGTTTCTGCTTCCTTTTATAAATTAATAAATCATGTATTCCAAATTATATTTTAAGTCTCTGACTAATTAGTATACTCCTATACATTCTACCCCATCCTCCATCTCCAGCTTCATCTTTCACTATGCTGCCCATAGAATCCTATGAACAATATCAGCCCCAACTTCCAAATTCTCCTCAAACACTTCTTGACTCTGTACTTTTATACAAGCTATTTCTTCAGACTGGAATATTCTTTGCCCCTTTCTTCATGTAGAAAACTCTTATGCTAGCCTCAAATTCCAGTTCTAATACCATGACCTCCAGGAAACTCTAAGTGCCCCAGCCAGCTAGATACTTCTCTTTCTATGACCTTGCTCCATTGTGCTTGATTCTCAACTTTTCAAATAATTAATTCTTCACATTAACTTATGTTCTCCTTCTCCTCTACAAGAGCAGACAGGGCATGTAGAATGTGTGAGGTTGGCACTACCTAGCACACTCACATACGTCTGTTCCTACCAGCATTTGAATGGCATACTTCCCAAGCACCGACCATGTTCCTTCCGAAATTTGTTTATGACAGTCACACTTTTCATTATAATTATGTAACTCAATCATATATTATTTAAATTGATGAAGTAATGGTGTGGAATAAAAGGAGGTATTGTTTCTGTGAAAATCAAGTTAATTGGTTTAGAAAGACTTGATAAAAGCAAGTCAAATTAGGGATGGGTGAAAAATTATAAGAATAGGGGCAAAAACATAAAATTCCAGAGGTGTTCAAAACTCAGATTGCTTCAATGTATTTTTAACTTTTCACTTCTTTAAAACAAAAGAAAAATAAAATTGGAAATTGTATATAATGCATTATGGATGTGATTTATGTAAGGAAGAGCATGTGAAACGCCAATTAATAAACCCATTAAAAAAAGCCCTTGAACTTACATTAAAACTAGTTAATTATCATTTTAAGCAAAATGGATAACATTTATAGCATTAGTTTTTTTTTTTTTACAGTTCTTGTCTTTAACTAACTTTCTAAACATACAAAATACAGGTTTGAATTACATTAGCTGAGAAGGCTTTTATTATGTTTTCTTTTCAAACTTATATTCAAAAAACCTTTTTGTTTACATGCTTTCTCACTAGATTGAGAGCTTCTTAATGTCAGGAACCTGGCATTTTGCCCGACACATCATGAGTACTCAATAAATTGTTGTCAAATGAACGAAAAGAAATCTGTAAAGCAAATTTATAAAAATCAAAAGGAAATTGTATCTTATGATCTTCATGCAATTATTTAATCCAATTCATTCAAAGAAGTTATCAGTCTCAGATATCAATAGTCAGTTTAGAGGAGTTCATTCTCTCTCCCTACATAACTATACATGCCCAACAGAATTTGAACCTCCTTAATGGTGTTGGTTGGTGTATGTATGTATGTATGTATGTATATGCCTGTGTGTGGGTGCATGGGTATAAAATATGTTCCTATAAAATTAACTAAATCTCATTGTAATAAAAAACCAGTCTTTTTCAGCATAGAGATGTTCTATCTTAACTATTATTATTTTTCTACATAGTTTCTGTAATATGGTCATGATATAGCCTACTGTAACCTAGATATCTAAAATGGAACATTTAAAAGACAAGCCCAAATTTAATCCTACAAATTTCATGCAGAGTTTCTCTTGGTTTATTACTAATAAACCAAGTTTTTAATCTAGACATTTTCTCTGGGCAGCATCCACAATATCCATGTGAAATCCAACATCTAGATAAGGTGCTTTGCATCAGCTTTTGCCAAGTGTCTGAGAGACCCGCAAGCTCAGAGGGATCCTTTCAGCACCATCCTTGGTCCAGTTAGCACAGAATGGACAACTGAGAGGACTGTTCTTAGCTCTCCCTCTGTGATTAAGTGATTTGACTGGCCAATTATTTTTAGGGCCTCATTCAGCAAATATGAAAAGAATAAATCAGCTTCTGTACCATTGATTACCTTTGGCTTCACTCCTTTTCCTGCTTTCTCACTTTGGAGAACAGGTGACACAATCCATCTTGGTGCAAGTGTCAACCATCTTGTCTCTCAACTGGAAAGCTAGAAGTGACAGCTTGGTATATTAAGAGGTCTCTGCCTGAATAAATTGATGTCAAGTTTTATTACACATAGACCAAGCTAGGAGGCACAAGACAACCACTCAACAACTATGTGTTGAACAAATAAATGATATACAGCAGTATTGCCATTTCTTGAAATAAAGATAGAGGCAGGCAAGGTCTATGTTCTCTAGAATGCAAAAGTCCACTAAAGAAGACATACAATACAGACAAATGAAGATACATGGTAGGATCTTCATGGTGTTGAAAGAAAGCACTTTCTTGTCCTTATGGGCTGGAGCATGGCTGAGGTTCTCGAAAGAGATGTCACCTGGGGGGCGCCCGGGTGGCTCAGTTGGTTAAGCGGCTGCCTTTGGCTCGGGTCATGATTCCAGGGTCCTGGGATCGAGCCCCACATCGGGCTCCCTGCTCAGCGGAGAGCCTGCTTCTCTCTTTCCCCCTCTCCCTGCTGCTCTGCTTACTTGTGCTCTCTCTCTAGCTCTCTGTCAAATAAACAAAAAAAAAAAAACAAAAAACAAAAACAAAAACAAAAAAAAGAAATGTCACCTGGAAGGAGAAGGACTTCTGAAGTTTTAAAGGAACAGAGAACTGGAATGGAGTAAGCAGCCTCAGGGAAGTGGCTCACACTCGTAACTTAGTTTCAAAGAGAGAGAAATGGGATAGGGAAAGATTTTTAAGTAGAAAACATTCCCTACAAGTAAAACAAACAAAAAGATATAAATCAATACCACCAGCATTTTAAATACTTATGCAAGCAACTCTGCTAGATTTTAGAAGAGTAGTTTTGAAACTAACAGTTGCAACCCAATAAAGAATTGTAAGATCACCATTTAAAAAAAAAAGAATAGAATAGAAAATATAAGAATACCTCTCATATAGTAAATGTAGATATATATGTTTCAGTTATGGGTGTGTGGAGTATTGAGTCACAGTGTAATAGTCAATGTATTACTGTGTATAGCCGCAGAAGAAATTTAAAGTATTGCTCTGGAAAGTTCTTTCCATGCTTGGCTAACAATCAGAACTGTCTAGGAGCTGTAAAAAAAAATGTACAAGTTTCTAGGTCCTATCCTAAAAGGAGGGATCCAAGAGCCTATGGAGGCTGCCTCAGAAAAAGCTGCAGTCCTGAATCATTAACTCTATTTAAAAGGAGCAGATGAGAAACAGAAAATTAACAGAAGTGCGAGAGTATGGTACAACCTTTGTGTACAACCTAAGCATCAGGACCCATAATCAGACTTAAGGAGTGATGAATATGGAAGAAAGACTGTTGGAGAAGGTTCATGGAGCATCTACTCTGAGCAGGATGTAAATTACCCAAGACCTTGCAGTTTGAGGAGGAAGAGGGAAAACTCTACATACAAAAAGCTTGATGCCCCAAGGCCCTGTTCCTGACTTAAGTACTGATAAATGAGGAAAAAACGAGATCTCAGGATGAAGTCCACCAGGAAGAGACTCAGGAAGGAGGTAAGACTTGCCTTGGCTGAGCCCTAAAAAGTAATTCAACCAAAGACTTCTGGAAGTAAAAAGGGTTTTACTTGCACTGGGCACCAATTGCTAAGAACATGATAGTTGTTGAATGAGTAGACAAAGTTAGTAGAGGTACAATAAGAAGATGGGCCAAAGAGATAGGTCTGGGTGTTAAGATTAGTTCCTGCCCTTTATACGGAGAAATGTCAAACAAGTAGAATCGGGGAGAGGGGGGAATAACACGGACAGGACAATTAAGTCTTTCCATTTGTTCTTCTGGCCTTTGCAGCAAAGTTACCCAGAAATGTAAAAGCAAGCATCCAAAGATCGTCTCTAAAATGCTTGACCATGTTCTTCTGGCTGTAAGAAGCTGGATGCTCAGGTTTGTACACCTGATTTGGAAAGGTGATTTTGTTTGAAGACTATAAGGAAAGGCACACACAGCACTAGTTTTAACTTCCTCCGTTGAACCTATGGTTCTTGACCCATTGCTGCACATTAGAATAATCTGGGGGATTTCAAATTTCTCAAGGCTTAGGCTCCTCCCTAAGGAAACCAAAGCAGGGTTTCCAGGGGTGGGTCCAGAGCAGTTGTGCCTTGGAATAGTGCTTCAGGGAACTTTAACGCGCAGCCAGGCTTGAAAGCCATTGGAATGTGAATCCTAAAATCCATGCTGCTAAAGCAGGGCAGAGTCTATGCTCTCTTTTTTGCTTTTCAACAAAAGAAATCAGACTGACATCTATTTTTTTTTTTTTTTCCAACCTTGCCTCAGGCTGTAGCTGCAATAGAACTGTGGACAGCAAGGATTCTTTTCCTGAACTCTGTAGGCAAAACCAAAGATGAGCTTTTAGGCTGAAGCTCCTGACAGCTGCTCCTGCTCAACGTCAATTATACTAACCTAGACATCCGCCCCTTCCAGGCATACCTCCTCAGTGGCAGACCATTGTCAGACTTTCATATTTAAAAAATCTTCAGTGGGCCTCATTTCTTTAATGGCAAAGCCCAAACTCTTCATCTGGGCATTCCTGGCCCTTCCTGATCTGTCCCTAAACACGTATTCAAGATGTGGTCTCAATATTCTGGCTGCACAGGTTGCTGTGCTGCTTTGTACTGAATGGAAATGCCACATGCTTGTTTCTACCTTTCTCTCAGTTTTGCGACATCTGCAATGACCAACAGTTCTGTTCTTACTCTCGCTTCATTCATGTGTCGCTATGCAATGTCAAAGTCCAGTTTAAGTTTCCACTTGGCTATCAATAACCTAACACCCTACAACTTCTGTGAAGCTTCTTCCCAGTCCTCCAGTATTGGGAAAGAGGTTAGATTTAAAGCCACAAAAAGAACTTCAAGATGTTCAGTGAAGAAGCTTTATTGTATTTAGATCATTATTCAGTGTAATGATTATGGGGTCCAGCTGCCTGGGACTGAACCTTACTTCTTTAACCAATTTATCATTGACCTCTATGTGCTTCAGTTTTCTCACATGTCAAATTGGGGAAATAGTTCTTAGATTAAATCAGATAATGCAAGAAAATTCTTCAGCAGAGGGCTTGGCCCCTAGTGAATATTCAATGAATTCTAGGTATTTTTATTTGTTTATCTGTTCATATATTCTTGCCGCTTTGGCAAAATTATAAGATCATCTGAGGATCAGCTTTGTTTCCTAAACTTTACTGCCTAGACTATGATACCACACTAAAATCAACATGCGATTTGAAATCAAAGCATCTTGTATGATTTTGGCATACTCTTTGACCTATTTGAACCTCAATTTTCTCCTGTCCGAAATGGGAACTATAATAATAATGGTATTTCTCATACTCTGGAAGTTAAAGAAAATAATGTACCAGGAAGTTCTTTGTTATCTTTCAAGTACTATTCAAAAAAATATAGTTGTAATTATCATAAAGAATTTACACATTTATTGAATGTAGCTTCTAAATTTGAGACTAAACATCAATAAATAGATTTATTTACTGAAAAACATAGGTTGTGTTTATTCATTTAAAAATCAATAAGTGGGGGCGCCAGGGTGGCTCAGTGGGTTAAAGCCTCTGCCTTCGGCTCAGGTCATGATCCCAGGGTCCTGAGATCAAGCCCCGCATCGGGCTCTCTGCTCGGCAGGGAGCCTGCTTCCTCCTCCCTCTTTCTGCCTGCCTCTCTGCCTACTTGTGATCTCTATCTGTCAAATAAAATAAATAAAATCTTAAAAAAATAAAAAATAAAAATAAATAAATAAATAAAAATCAATAAGTGGATATAAAATTCATGTCTTAAATTCTTCATCTGTAATATAACATTAAACAAGGAGATCATTAATGTGTTCTCTGACTCTAAGTTCTAAATTTTTGGAAAATCCCTATACTTTTATATAAACTCAAAAAATACAAGCAAGAGATTGTGTGTATGCACATATATACATATAAACTTTTTTTTTTTTAAAGATTTTATTTATTTATTTGTCAGAGAGAGAGAGGGAGAGAGAGCGAGCACAGGCAGACAGAATGGCAGGCAGAGGCAGAGGGAGAAGCAGGCTCCCTGATGAGCAAGGAGCCCGACATGGGACTCGATCCCAGGACGCCGGGATCATGACCCGAGCCAAAGGCAGCTGCCTAACCAACTGAGCCACCCAGGCGTCCCCATATAAACTTTTAAAATGTATTTACAAAGGAAAGTAAATAGAAAAATATATAGGCATATGTTATTAGCAATTATCTCTAGAAGGTAGAATTATGGGTGATTTAAACACTTTCTAGTTTATGGAAATAGTGTGTGTCATTTCAGATTTTCTACAGTGAAGAAGTAACTTTAGATTTAAAAATTATTATTAAAAGAACAGTCCTACAGTCAAAACTCTATCTCCAAAATGCACATGTGTATTTGTGTGTGTATCTTTTGGGATAAGTGGCTAGTGACATCCTATGACTGCTTCTTGCCAAACATACATTTTTGCTCATTGCTTATATTATTTAGAAAATTGAAAGGACAAAAAGTAGAGTGGAGGAATACACATGAAGCCTTATTTGAGCTTTACAATGAAATGATTATAACCACATTAAAAATTTTGAAACCACAAAAAATACCAAATTTAAGAACGCTTTTCCCAGAGAAGCCTGGCATGTGACAGCAGCTCTTACTGGTCTGATGTGGTGCAGTAACCAAGCGGCTTCAGACATCATGACAGGTTAGGTGACTTTATAACTGTGTGTCAAGGAGGCCAAAGGAGATCAAGGACAAAGAGCTTAGGGTTGCTTTTGAAAGTACTGAAAATATAAATCTATGTCAAAAGTAATTACTATGCTCTTACAGATAGAAAAATACTAAACGTATTTCCCTAAATGGAAACATATCCCTCTTTAAAATGCAAGCTGTAGAAAACAGGATTCTCTCCATAGATAGGAACTTTATAGGCATATTAGTTGAAAGCACATATCAGTTTTGGGAAGTAATAGCTATATACTGTTTTTCTTGTGCTTTCATTTGGGGAACTTTGAAGATCATTTTAACCCTTTAATGTGGCTTTGAGTTTACTAGAGGAGCAACGCACTCAGACATAAGATTGTGTGGGTTAGAGATTCTTAGTCAGTGCATTGAACAGGCTACTGGGGGTGAATATATACTATAACTTAAGATAAAATTTTTCTGGGGCGCGTGGGTGGCTCAGTGGGTTAAGCCTCTGCCTTCGGCTCAGGTCATGATCCCAGGGTCCTGGGATCGAGCCCCACATCGGGCTCTCTGCTCAGCAGGGAGCCTGCTTCCCTTCCTCTCTCTCTGCCTGTCTCTGCCTACTTGTGATCTCTGTCTGTCAAATGAATAAATAAAAAATCTTTAAAAAAAAAAAAAAGATAAAATTTTTCTATAGAAAGAAACTACAATTTCCATCCTTTTTCCAAGTCTATGACCCCAAAGGGTATCCAGGACAGACCTGGCTTAGAATTTTTATTAGCACCCCTTTTCACTTTCAAAATTGTCCCAATCCAGAAGATAAATTATTTGGTCTCTCTAGTTAAGGTCCATGGGTCAAAGCATTGTTTTTCTCTTTTTATGGAATGAACCCATGACTTCCTTGTCAGGAGGGACGGCTTTAAGAGAAGTTTCATAAATTCTCTGAGCACAAATAATACACACAATGCTTGGTTTAAATTCCCTCATTGTGTATTTATCTTAAATTTAGAAACACAGCAGCTGAATACCTGCCCAGTGGCTCATCCACCACTCCAACATGTTCCTATTCATCGTTTTCTTAGTTGTATTACATCTGGATAAAGACTAGAAATAGTAGGTAAAGAAAATATTTGATTTTTGTTTTGTGCATTCATTCAAATAGCATTAATAAGCATTCATTTAATAATAGTTCTCTAATACTGAGGGGGGGAAAAAGCAAAAATATAGTCTCATTTGTCCTATAGCTTATAATCTATTTGAGGAAATAAGACACACATTTATTAAAAGACAAGACAATTGACAAGATACCACTGTACTCCTCCTACAATGGCCAAAGAGGGAACACTGACAATACCAAATGCTGGTAAGAATATGGAGCAAGAGGAATTCTCATTTATTGTTGGTGGAAGTACAAAATGATACAGCCACTGTGGAAGATAATTTAGCGCTTTCTTATAAAATTAAACATTTCCAGCAATTGTGCCTCTTTGTATTTACCCAAAGGAATTGAAAAGTTGTCCACACAAATATCTGTACACAAATATTCATAGCAACTTTATTCATAATTGCCAAGACTTGGAAGCAACCAAGATGTCCATCAGTAGGTAAATAAATTAACTGGTACATCCAGACAATGGAGTATTACTCACTGCTGAAAAGAAATGAGCTACCAATACATGAAAAGACATGGAGGAAACTTAAATGCATATTACTAGGTGATGGAAGCCAATCTGAAAAGGCTACAGACTGTGTGAGTCCAGTTATTTGACATTCTAAAACTATGGAGACAGTAAAAAGATCAGTGGTTGCCAGAGTTTGAGGGGACAGATAGATAGGTTCAGCACAGAGGATTTTTAGGGCACTGAAGATTCTGTGTATGATACTGTAATGATGGATACTATTATTATACATTTGTCCAAACCAATAGAACATACAATACCAAGAGTGAGAGGTGACATGAACTGTGGACTTCGGCTGATCATGACACATCAGTGTAGGTTCTTCAGTTGTAACAAATGTACCCTCTGGTGGGGATGCTGATAATGGGGGAGTCTGTGCATGTGTGGGAGTAGGAGATAAATGGGAGATTTCTGTACTTTCCTCTTAATTTTTCCATGAACCTGAAAATGCTCTAAAACAGTAAAGTCTTAATAACTTTTTTAAAGGCAGCTAATGAGTACTAGGTAGATAATTAGTGATCTAAGACTTTGAAGAAAGAACTCACTGTAAGTTAGGAGAGTTAAAAGGACTGATTGTGATGAGTTTTTGAGAAACCTTGAATGCCAGCCAGGGCTGTGGGGAGAGATTATCCTCTAGACAATGGAACACCTTTGGACATTCTTAAGCAAAAGCTAGAATGTAATAACATAACTTGAGAAATGACTCTAAGGCATGACTTCCTGAAAATAAATTAATTCCTTAGTTTGCCCAAAGATAGTCACAATAATTTTCAGGCATTATAGATCCTTCTCAGCCCCATAGCACCTGTGTGATTGCTTAATCTTTCCATTTTGGCTTTCTGCAGGCAGTTATGTAAGTGTATTTTGAATCCACATGGACTTGTTAGTGGTTCTCTTATCTTTCTTTCTAGAGGAACTCCTCAAGGCCAGGGACAATGTCTAATTCCATTGTGCTTCTCTGAATAATATTTCTCTGTTTCTCTGTCTGTATCTCTCTCTCTCTCTCTCTCACACACACACACACACACACACACACTCATTCATACCAAATAGAAGCTAGTCCTGAGCCTTCATGAAGGTTTTAGTTTCAGTTTAGGGGTGATTACTCATATTCAAATGCAAGAAAGGTTATTGGTAGGAATCGTAATTGAATATGAGGGTGAAAACGTCACCTGTGTCACAATGGGGACTCTAAGTAAAATCCCTCATTCTACTGAATTTTCCAGCAGTATTTGACAGAGCTGATCACTCTCTTACCATCCTGATCTTAAATATTAGCGAATTCTAAGGCTCAGTTCTTGGCTGCCTTCTCTATTCTCTTTCCCCTAGTAAACTCATCCAGTCCCATGGCTTTAAATATTATTTATATTGGTGATTCCTGAATTTATATCTCTACCTCTGACCTCTCTCTGATCTCTGGACACATGTCCTTAACTACCTACTTCTCATTCCTCCTTGGATATTTGATAAGCAATTCAAGTTTTATGTGTTTGAAACGAGACTCTTGATTCAGAGCCTTCCACCAAAGTCCTTATGCTCTCACTCTCTTCCCTGTCTCACACATGGCATCTCTATTCTACCAGTTAGTTGCTCACCCAGAAAAACTTAGAGGCATCCTGGTTATGAGTCATCCTTGACATCTGTCTTTCTCTGGTGCCACACATCCCATCCATCAGCAACTTCTGTAAGCTCAACCTTGGAAATATATTTAGATTCCAGACCAGTTCTTTCCACTTCCATTATTGCTTCCCTAATTTGACAGCCATCCATTTTCTTCTGAATTATTTAAATTGCCTCTAAACCGGTCTCTGCTTCCATCCTTGCATTTGTACAATCTGCTCAACACAAAGCAGCAGAATAATCCTTCTAAAATATAAGTCAGATTACAACACTCCTCCACTCAAAACCCTGCAATGGTTCCCATCTCAGAGTAAAAGCACAAATACCTGTCTTCCTATGATAAGACACTATAATATTTGGCCCTACCACTCTGCTGACCTCATTTCCTACCACTCTCCTCATTGTCTCTTGGCTCTAGCCACTAGTTCCTTAGTTGTTCCTCAGACATCCCTGCTACATTGAAAATAGCACCTTCCCCATTCCTGATTCTATATACTTATCCTACTTTGTTCCTTTTTCAGATTCTTAACTCTATTAACTTTATTATTATTGTCTATTTATTTAGTATCTGCCACTATTCAAATATTGGAAATCAGCTTCATGGAAGACAGGATTTTTCAAAAATCTATTTTGTATACAGCTGTATCCCTAGGGCCTAATGTATTACTTGGAACATATTAAATGTTCAATAAATATTTGTTGAAGAAATTAATATGTGAATGAATGAACAAATATAAAGCAAATAAACAGAAAAGTAAACTTTTTGTCTTGATCGTGCACAGAGATTCTACCTTTATTAGAGTTCTAAAGGTTGTCATACCAGAGACCTAATTCTAACACATAAGTAACTACCTGGGGTGTTTTGTTTGTTTGTTTGTTTGTTTGTTTTCAAAAAAGATTGTAAGAGTTGGCATGCCTCCTTGGCTGCTCCATACCCTCTTAGGACTTATTAATTCCAACTGTGACCTTTTCTACTGTGAATCATTAAATAGTAGAACAATAAGGGTCACTAGAGACCATCTGGTCCAAATGAGTATTTCAGAGGAGCAGAAACTGAGACTGAGGCTCATGAAATAACTTCCTCGAGGTTACAGAGCTGGTTAAAACCAGAGCTAGAATTAGATTTCCGATCTATAATGTTTCTGCCTACTGCTTTTTTCCTTCCACTACAAGGATGAGGAATCTCTCTCTCCCTCTGTCTCATTGTCCTTGCTACTATTGTTGCTGATGAAAATTTAGTTGCAACAGTCTTTAAAGGGAGTCAGATTTTCAAGTGCATTTGAGGCTCAGTGATGACTTTCTCAGAGAGCAAGAGGCTGTTGATGGGGTCCCTTCACTTTCATAGAACTGAAGAGGCAGAGATTCATCTGTGGGCATTGGCAGAGCTGATGCTTACTGACGAGGCCCCAGAATGGAAATATCCTGCTTGTCCTTTTAACAGGATTTCAGCCAGAGATTTCAGGGAAAAGTACTGCAGCCTAGTGGGCTGTGAATATGAGTGGAAATGTCAGAGCTATGAATCAGTTAACACATTTTTATTTAGCATCTTCCTGTGAAAGAGGATGAGAGACATGGCTCCTGCACTCAAATTTCTTACCATTTCAGAGCAGAGTCAAGAACAGTACAAGAACCTGTTAGATCTTAGAGGTTCTAGCACTTTAGACTTGGAAAGCATGACCTAGGTAGCAAGAACAGGGGTGGTTTTCATGGAGCACAACATTTTGTCATGAAGGGTAACTGGGATTTAAGTAGTTGAAGAGGATTGTGGTGTAATGCTTTCTTCTGTTCTCTTTGGATTTAAGAAGTACGTTCATGTCCTTCAGTTCATGAGACCCTGAAACTCTCAGCAAAAAGTATATTTCCCATTTTGCCCAGGCAAATTGAGATTCCAACCTGTGAAATAATCCACGTTCTCACGTCAGGTTAGAGCCAAGTCCCCTCCCAGGACAACTCTCTAATAGAATGCTCTGCTGGAAGACTGCCCTTCTGTATCTTTCTCTGCATTGTGAAGATGCAGGTACTAACTTGGTCTTGGAAATTCTCAAGGAGATCAAACCTGGTACCTGTCCTAAGTGTTAAGACAAAAATTAAAAAAAAAAAAAAAAAGTTTAAGGCATCCCAATGTGTCAGTTCCCTCTTTGCTGTTCATAACCCAAATATTTTAACAGCCCTGAGGTGCCCTCCACCTATGGGGCCCTAACTCTTTGAGGCCTATCTACAGAGGGTGCACAGTTGACCTGGCCCTGCTGATGAGAAAAGCACAGATGTCTACCATCTGGTCAGGGGTCCTTGTGCATGTGCCAATTTCCTGTCACTGACAGCCAGCCCTTGATTGATGGAATTTGGTACTCCACCTTTTTTTTTCCCCTTAGTACAATATAACCTCATGAATTCAGATGGCACTTAGCCAAAATGAGAGAATTTGAACTTGGGCAGGGGTAAAGTTTACCATCAATGAAATGAGGGTCTGTTAAATAAATTACCAATGTAAACAGGATTGTAAAAAGGACAATTTAATCTACTTACAAGAATAAATTGTTTTCAAGCACTTAAGTTGCATAAATTTACATACAGTGTGCTAATTACAAATGATTGATAGCCAGTCATTCAAACACATCTGGTAGGAACCCTGTTCTCTAACACTTTGCTAGACACTAGATTGCATTACTTAAAGTACTTGAAAATAGTACAAATACATTTTATATATGTATATAGGTATTCACACACGCTCATATAAGACAGTCCTTGTTTTTCATCAAGCCATATTCCTGGAAGCCACACCAGAAAGGATTATCAAACACAAATCACCAAGAGCCAAATTGTATTTTCAGATAGGAATGATGTTATGATTAGAACTGGTGTGCCAGACCCAGGGATCACACCAAGTAAATCATGTGTTCAGTCAGCATTCGGTCATAACAACCTAAGCTAGAGCATCCACAACTAGAAAAGACAACTCATATTTACTGAGCAGCTGCTAAATCTGAGTGCTTTACAAGTATAATCTCAATTATCAGGACATGACCATTTTGGGTCTGCTGCCTCTATTTTCTGGGAAACAACATTGAAACTCCAAGAGAATAAATAAGTTACATTTAATCACATCATTGTATTCAGTAGAGCTGGAAATTAAATCTAGGTCTGGCTCCAAATCTCAGTGCCCCTTTTCAAAATGTAATATCTATGATCCTTAAAATTGTTAAGTTGTGCACAGTTATATAAAGTTTCTGTAACCTATAAAATGTCGATAAATCTAATTGCTATTTTCTGTGGCCAAATGGAATTCCAGTCCTCTACAAAGACTCACTGTTAAAACAGATCAGCCTCCTTTTATGCAAATAGGTTTGCGAAACTGTAAAATTTAATCAGATGTAAGATATTAATTTAAATACAGTTGAGGTATCTTCAACATGTTACTTTACACTTTTTTTTTTCAGTTGTTGGTGTCCATGTCTTATTTTCCCCAATAGTCACTAAGCTCATTAACAGTAGAGACTAATATCACTAATATTTTTGCACCCACCGCCATTATTTATTATACTACCTAGAATAAAATCTTGGCCAGTAAGTGCTTAGATGTGTTCATGGCATGAATTGGTAAATGAATGAATTCTTTTTTATTATAAATTATAATATACCATAAATTTCAAATCAGTATGTGGCTATAATAAATATTTGAGTGCAATCTTTAAGTTTACTTTAAATATTAGAAAGTTATTGATGGTGGTAATGGAGAGAAGGGGGATTAGGAAATGATTTGGATCTCTAAGGAATTTGGAAAACAAATTTATCTTGAAAAAAAAAATTCCTATAGCTAGAAAATCAACCAAAATTAATCCCTTGACTTCAGAGCTAATAGTCAAAGTAAATAATAATAACAGTAACTTTATTGTAGTAAGACATACATAAAAATTGGCCATTTTAGCCATTCTTTTAAAAGATTTATGTATTTATTTCAGAGACAGAGTGTGTGTGCACATATGAGCACAGTGGGAAGGGGCAGAGGGAGAGGGAGAGTCTCAAGCAAACTCCAAGCTGAGCATAGAGTCCCACGTAGGGCTCCCTTGTGACCCTGAAATAACAACCTGGGCTAAAACTAAGAGTCAATGACCAACCAATTGTGCCCCCAGGTGCCCACATTTTAGTCATTTTTAAGTGTACAGTTCAGTGGGATTAAGTACATTCACAGAGTTATGCAACCATCACCATCCATCTCCAGAATATTTTCATCCCAAACAGAAGCAATAATTCCCCAATCCCCTTCCCCTAGCCCTTGTAACCTCTATTATACTTCATGTCTTTAAGAATTTGCCTGTTCCATACACTTCATGTAAATGAAATCATACAATATTTGTTTAGAATTGTATTTATGTCATCTAAACATTTGAAAACCTCAGTATAAACTTCAAGATTGATAAATTAGAGGTCAGAAATATCTTGACCCTGGTCCTCTTATTCTTTTTTGTATTAGTTTCATAGGTAGAATTTAGTGATTTGTCAGTTGCATGTAACACCCAGTGCTCATTGCATCAAATCCCCTCCTTAATGCCTGCCCATCACCCAGTTATCCCTTCCCCTACCCACCTCCCCTAGAGCAACCCTCAGTTTGTTTTCTAGAGTTCGGTGTCTCCTCTGGTTTGCCTCCCTCTCAATTATCATCTTATTTTGTTTTTCCTTCCCTTCCTGGTCCTCTTATTCTTAATATTTGTTTTCTTTTCTCTTTTTATTTGATATTATAAAAGGCAGGCTTACTGGTGCAGATTCAGAAAGGGGAACCAGAAAGAAGTCTAGATGTATAAACAGGAACAGTTGTCTTCATGCTTGTTCAGGGCAATGTTCATATTCATCAATTGATTACATGTGCATGAGAATCCACTTAATATCC
Source organism: Enhydra lutris kenyoni (assembly GCF_002288905.1). Taxonomy (NCBI): domain Eukaryota; kingdom Metazoa; phylum Chordata; class Mammalia; order Carnivora; family Mustelidae; genus Enhydra; species Enhydra lutris. Next base: position 38,450,301 of record NW_019154092.1, on the reverse strand, counting down.
TCCTTTCACCCTCCTCCCACTCCCCACCCCACCTCTTGGTCTTTTCCTTCCCTTATTTAGTTATCACTGAGAACAGTCAAGTGAATAGATAAAATGGCAAAATGGCATGTATTCATTACACTGGTGTTGAATAAGAAAAACAGCAAAAGTGGGTGTCAATGTGCCAGAGAATCATCAACATTTCTACTTATTCTGAATATTCCTTTTAATAGCTCACTCAAACCAATTTAAAAGGTGCTGAATAAACCATTAAAATCACTCAATGTACTCTGAATAGGTCACCAACCACAAGAACTTATAACGGAACTAGCCATCAGCGGCTGCCATAAAGTGCCATCTTGTTTTAACTCTGCTAAGTCAAGGAGCCTCCATTTTCAGCAGAGCCTTTGCGTTACCGGTTCTCCCTATTGAAAAAAATGCTCTCTTTGTTAATGTCATGCCATTACTCCTCATCACCTCTCCTTGTACTGGGTTGAATAATTCCTTTGCCTCCTTAGAAGTTAAACACTTCAAATACTTATAGGCTGTAACTTGAAAAGTTTTGGGCTAATGGATCATGTTTCTACCTGAGGGACTCCTTCATTTTCCAAAATTACTGTAGGCGCATAATCTTTAATCCTCCATTATTTCTGATTTCTCCAGGTTAAGCATCTGTGGGCGGCAGCAAATTTAACTGACACCTCCAAGCTGCCTTTTTAAGATAAAGACTCTTCTTTCCTACGTTTAATATTTGAGCTTTCAAGAGAACAAATTGGCTCTGTAGTTTCTGGCATAGGAAATCTGATTTGGCCAAACAAAACATTAAGACTGAGGAGATGCAGCTGCTTCTTGCACTAGACTACAGGTAACTTTTATTACAAAATATTGCTTAAGTTTTACATTATTCAGTGAATAAGCAGCTGTGAATCATCAACTGAGCAATTATCCCTGATGCAAAATAAAAAAAAATATATTGTAAAAATAAAATTTTATTAACATTGATATGAATTGTGCCAGCTTGTTTGGATATTTGAAGGTTTATTTACTTTATACTAAAACTTAAAAAGAGTAATAGTGTTGGATATTGATAAAATTTACTGCACATAATTTATTCTTTTACTGAGCCTAAGGCCATCCCAATGAACATTATTACTGTAATAAGAGTAGCTCACATTTATTGAAGGTTTATTCCATGTCAGTATATAGGGCTAAGTATTGTACAAAGATTGTATCAATGCCTACAGTATCTCTCTGAGGAAGACTTTATTTCCCTAATGTTCAAGTGAGCAATTTGGAGCTTACAAGGTTGTTACCTGAGATCACTCTACTAATGTGGACTTGAACTAGGTCCAGTTCCATGGAAACACCTGGGTTTTCACCAGTGCTTTGCCCTTCTGTGCTATGATGATGCCCTGTAGGTACTGAAGTGCATCCCTTTCCTAAGTGGGTGCAGCTTCCAGGTTTTTAGTTTTCAGATGCGATCTAGGGAGTTTTGTCTTCCTCTTCCACTGTCAAACTATGAGATGTCCTGTCTTTCTCCTGTCTCTGTGACAGTCTGCTCCCTTCCTTTTTGATTTGATTCTGCAGGTCTCCTAAGGACTTAGAATCCAGGTGAACATGTGAAAATTGTGCAGTAAATAAAAGTCAGTCTGCACTGACTGAGGAACTAGAAGAGTCCTGAGTGAACAATCTACTGCATAAAGTTGTTTCATGCTCATGTAGCTCTCAAGAATGCTGTAGGGAGTATTGGAGCTACATTCAGTGGAAATTAAACTACAGGCTTTCTATGTACTTCTCAGTTTAGACATTTTATGAATCTATGAGTGAAATTCTTATAAACATGCCAGAGGAAACGACTTGTTCACTAATACATTAATTCCTTGTTCAACACCTTATTTTAAGGATACCTGCTCTGAGCCAGCCGCTGTTCTGGAAGTCAAATGTAGTGGTGAACAAAACAAAAATGGTCACTGTCCTCAAAAAGAACAAGAGGGCTCAGGTCACAAACACACAAATAACCAAGACCATTGCTGAAGAAAGTGTCACCTGGGAATATAACAGTATGATAGGTCTTGGAAGCCTCTCTCAGGAGGTGACATTGGAAATGAGTCTTGAATGACAAGAAGGAACAAAAACCCGAGAGAAGACCTATTTAGGCACCGAAAATAAACAAAAAGTAAAAAAATTCCCAAAGCAGGAGTAAGCCGGCCTTCTTTATGAAACAGAAGGTCACTGTGGCTGGAGCTTGGAGAAGAAGGAAAACACAGAGGCCAGATCACAGAGGGACTTATAGTTCAATCTCCATTCAATGGAAAACATTTACAGTTCAATCTCCATTCAATGGAAAACAGCTGCAAGAAGGCATAACATGATTTACATTTTTAAGAGATAAGTTCGCCGGCTATATAGAAAATAGATTTTTGTTACCATGTACAGCTTTCTAGGACCTGTAAACAGCTTTGTGAAACTTAACTTTGACCAGGACATTCATTTAACTCCAAAAACAAAACCTTAAAAGAATGAGTTCCAACTTACTTTACTTGACAAAGTCCCTAATTCCCTCACTCTGGGTTGGTAATATCCTTATCTCCAAGGTGCCTGGAGGGCACTGAGGGCAGAAGTTTAGGATTTTAGTCATTTTGCATTCTTGGTCCTTCAGAAGTCTAACTGTGGTGAATTACTCAGGAGGACACAGGGACTATTCTACCACACCCCAAGTCCTGACCCAGTCCTCCCCAACTTATTCTCTGAGGCTGGAAATATTATCTTTTACTTCATTAATGCAAGGTTTAGACCCCTTGTTAAAATGCATGTATCTCTAAGGGGAGATACATCACCATTGAAGCTTATCATCATTGACCCTATCACCTTAAATTGAGAATTAGGAATTGTGGGTTTAAAAAGTGAAGGGAATGTCCATTGAGGACCTCTGGATCTGCAATAGTAGGACAAGACCAGTGTAGATGATGGGACATCAAAATCAAAAGCGCCTGAAGGGACAAGTTGCCCATGACTACCATTCACTTTTGCTTTGTTCTAGCCTTTTCCTCTGTTTGAATGTTAGTTCTTCTCTTTTGCTTCACTTTGAATGATCAGTAGCCTCTTTTGTCTATGGAAAGAATTAAAGGAAATATTGCTAAAGGTTGTACCTGAAACTAAAACAGGAAGACAGAGTTGAGTCTCCAAAGAGCCACTCAGAACATCTCAATTAGTAGCCAATACTCAGAGCAGCAAGAAATCATGTACCTTGCTGAGGGAGGGATACCAGGAAAAGACTAATTCCTTTTAAAAATAGACAATTTGAATGTAGTGGAAATAGCACTGGGTGAGACACTGGGGACCTGTTCGGGAATGCCAATTCTAGCATTTACCCATGTGAGACTTTACCAGAAGAGCTTATTTTAAGGAATACAGCGAAATAACCAATAGCCAATGAATTAACACTTAGAAGAATTCTCAATTTGCCAAATAATTCTCCAGTAGACTACCTTCAGTAGGAAGGCAAATCTGTAATCACCCAAAGTTAACTCTAGCTGCATAAATTAAACTTCAGTCGTATGTGTGTATGTGTGTATATGAATACATATAGTCATACATGTGAATATGCATAAGCAAACTTGTGTGATACATAGATATATGTAAATAGATAGAGATACACACATTCACCTGTGTGCATATCTACACACATAAGAAAGCCTGTATACACATATACATTTGCAGTCACACATATACATGTGAGTTTACAAGTAATGCATGTATATATATGAGTTTGAACTTCTCTTTAGTAGGGAGACTCTGGCTGTGACAGAATAACTGGTACTAGATTCAACTGCCCACCAAATAACTATAAAGTCAGGATAGATCATATCAAAATAATTATTTACAGACTTTGAGGAGCAACCAGATGAAATGCTATGCTCTTTTAGAGAACAAAGCTGTATTGTACAACTAGGTATTTACACAAAGGATACAAAAATACAGATTCTAGGAGCAACTGGGTGGCTCAGTTGTTAGGTATCTGCCTAAGGCTCAGGTCATGATCCCAGGTCCTGGGATAGAGCCCCGCATTGGGCTTCCCACTCAGTAGGGAGATTGCTTTTCTTTCTCCTTCTGTCTTCTGCTCCTCCTACTTGTTCTCTCTCTCTCTCTCTCTCCCTCTCTCTCTGTTTCAAATAAATAAGTAAAATCTTAAAAAAAAAAAAAAAAAAAACAGATTCCAAGGGGTACATGCACCCTAATGTTCACAGCAGCATTATCAACATAAGGAATAACATGGAGGACATTAGGAAAAGGAAAGGAAAACTGAACAGGGGGAAATCGGAGGGGGAGACGAACCATGAGAGACTGTGGACTCCGAGAAACAAACTGAGGGTTTTAGAGGGGTGGGGGGGTGGAGGAATGGGTGAGCCTGGTAGTGGGTATTAAGGAGGGCACATATTGCATGGAGCACTGGGTATTATACGTAAACAATGAATCTGGGAACACTACATCAAAAACTAATGATGTACTGTATGATAACTAACATGACACAATAAAAACATAATAAAAATAAAGTAATTAATTGAAATAAATTAAAAAAAACAATCACCAAACAATGGAAAGAGCCCAAATGTCCATTGACTAATGAATGGATAAAGAAGATGTGGTATATATACACAATGGAATATTAGTCATCAAAAAGAAAGAAATCTTGACATTTGCAATGACCTGGATGGAGCTAGAGTGTATTATGTTAAGTGAAATAAGTCAGAGAAAGACAAATACCATATGACTTCACTAGTGTAGAATTTAAGAAACAAAACAGATGAACAAATGGAAGGGGGGAAAAAAACAAGAAAAAAGAGAGAGGAAAACCATGAGTGACTCTTAGAGAACAAACTGAGGGGTGATGGAGGGTGATGGGTGGGGGATGGGCTACATGGGTGATCGGTATTAAGGAGGATACTTGATATGCTGAGCGCTTGATATTGTATGTAAGTAATGAATTACTAAAATTTTATTCCTAAAGCCAACATTGCACTATATGTTAACTAACTAGAATTTAAATAAAAATTTGAAGAAAAAAGGATCCTACAGTAAGCCCACGGGGTTCATTTGGGTCCTGGATCATAATTCCAGGAAAATATCATCGGATTGGCCTGGATTGGATAAAGTACAGATACCTGCCCACAGATGCCATCATCTGTGATGGTGGGGATGGGATGTCATAGTACAGCACCCTGTATAGAAAAAAATGACTGTCCCCTTTTAGAATGGACAGTTCAGCAATGGCTGCCTGCTGGCCAGAAAGCACATGCAACTCTTTTTTTTGTACAAATGAAAACTTTTTTCTTTTTTTAAAGATTTTATTTATTTGACAGAGATCACAAATAGTCAGAAAGGCAGGCGGGGGCGGGGGGGAAGCAGGCTCCCCACCAAGCAGAGAGCCCTATGCAGGGCTCAATCCCAGGACCCTGAGACCATGACCTGAGCCGAAGGCAGAGGCCCTAACCAATTGAGCCACCCAGGTGCCCCCAAATGAAAACTATTTTGGCTGCATAAAATTTGAAATGTTTAAACAACAAGAATACCATAAACAGAATAATTAGGACTAAGAAACATTACAAAAGAAACAAGTATTTGCAAAATGTCAGCTCCTCTAAAGTAACATGAGTTTCGTAATAAACTAATAAAAATATTCTTAAGTTAAAAAGAGAGAGAGAGAGAGTGAGAATGAAAGCATAGAAGATGATACCCACAGTTATTCAGACTTTCTCCCTGAGGATGTTTTCTGGGCTCTCAAGCAGGATAGAGAAGCCCAAATAATGACTAGTGAACTTAATAGGCAATGGAAACAAATTCAGAGTCTGACCCTGCTAACATAACTAGGATTTTGGAGCAGCATGCAGAGAAAGGTAAACCACAGGAAGAGCATTTCAGAAATCGATGTGGAAATATCCTCCAGGTCCTGGCCGAACCACTGGCCTGTGCAGATATAACATGAGACTATAAGAAGCCTGGGTGATAACAGATGCCAAGTGGTTGGGAACTAATCAGAGATTAGAGAGACCCCACAGGGGAGTGGAGGTACTTTGGGAAACACCTTAGACAATTAGAGATCCTAGAAAAGCTCTACTGTATAAGGTCCATGCCTTAAGAATAAGAAAGAAAAAAAAACTGAAATATGCTTTAACGGAGCTTTTACCAGATTATATACAGAATCAAGGGGATTTGCCAGTAATTTAACCACCTACCAAATAAATTTCAAGTCCATTTAATAGAAGATAATGTAATCCAAAACCTCTGTGAAACATTTTTTAAAATGTCTAGTATTCCATCAAAATTTACTAGACGTAAAATGAAACAAAAAAGTGACTGACAATAGAGAGATAAGGCAACAAAACGAAGCAAATCTGGAGGTAATTAGATGTTGGAATTAATAGAGAGATTAAAAAATGTTAAATTTAAAAAATAGAGGGAAAAATGAATGGAATGGATAAAAAGCTAATATATTTCAACAGAATCTGTTTTTTTTTAAATAATTGAATGAACCTTCTAAAAGTACAAAATAACAGTATCTGAAATTGGAGGGGTTTAACAACAGTCTGGACAGAACACAATAGAAGATAGGATCATTGAAACTTAAAGAGAGATTGTTAGAAAATACCAAAACTGAAGTACAAGAAGAAAAAAACAATAAGAAAGAGCAGAAAGAGTTGTGTGAGATAAATTAAACTATCTAACATATATGTAATTGAATCATTGGAGAAGAAAAGAGAAGGACAGGAAATAAATGGTATTTGGGGGAAAACAGCCGTGGACATTTTAATTCTGATGAAAGATATCAACCCACAGATTAAAGAGCTCAGTGAACCATAAATGGGAAAATACAAAAACATCAAATGTAGGCACCATATATTCAAACTTTTAGAAACAAAATGAAAGAGAACATTTCAATAGAGATAAACACTGGAATGGAGAAGGAAGCTTAATTTCTTTTAAGAACTTTGTATGCCGCCTTGCTGAGAATCTTTGGCAAATCCTTTGACAATCTTTAAATGCCTGTTATGATAAAATGGGATAGTGGATTATATGCTCCTTTGGAACTTACTTAAGAGCTGTCTCAATTTTACTTCTTTCATAAAGTCTTAAACCTTCCAATTTAAGCTCCCCTGATTACTGGAACAGAGCCAGGTATCTCTTTTTTCTTGTTCATTCTGATCTTGCTTCTCCATTCCAATGCTAGTTCCTTAAGGATGCATGAACATTTCACATAGCTCCTCGGGAATTCCATATTTCTTTAAGGATGCACAAACATTTCATATAACTCCTTCAAGGCTTAGCCATACTAGAATAAATTATACTCTCTATGAAATTTTGTTACACTGAATTAATTAAATGTATTAGTCCTTGTAACAAAAAAAGAATGTAAGGTTTATAGATATCTTTTAACTCATATAATCCACACATTCTTTCTATCGATATTTATTATGCTCCTTCTATGTGTGAAGCACTTGTATCTAAAAAACAATGTGCCATTGTTCCATAAATTTTCAAAATGTACATAAAGTAGGCCAAATAAATGCCAAATTCAGTATCCTGTTAAACATTATTATCCATTTACAATATCTATTACCCTTTTAAAATTTCAATACCTAAGTCTTCTATAATCAATTGCAATTGCATGAATACACAATAACTTTTTTATTAAATCTGAGTTTAAATATTTGTTGTAGAGCCTTAATTTAAAATCTGACCCTCTTTCAAATGGAATGCCTTTATGAAATTTAATAAAACATGAAGGTCATAAAATGTATTAAACTGTTGTATTTTCCATTTTTAATTCTGAACAGGCAAGATTAAAGAGAGTAGCTTGCTTTCTTACAGCAAGACAAGGCAGATTGGAAAAAAGGATGATTTCTCTTCTTCTGGGCCCTCACCCTCAGGAAGAGTCCTATCAACTATTTATGGGAAATACTGAGTACAAAAAGACAGGGGACAATACCAGATGACCTCCCCAAAATCTTCAAGCCTGAAGATTCCATAACACATTCTCCTGTTGTGCAAAATGTGTCCAAAGACATTTTAACAAGTAGTGAGATCCCAGCTGCTTGTAGTTAAAAGATCATCAAAAACCATATGAAAGGTCTGTAAGAAACAAATACTACAACTAGAGCAAGACGACCTCCTCAGAGCAGGACTGACCTGTTTATGAGACACTGGATTTTTTGGGAGGGGACTTGAGGAGAAAAAAAAATCATTATTGGTGTTAGCCTTTAAACTATGTTTATTCATTCTTTAATGTCCTCTCTAGCTGATTGTTTATGGTATAAGGGCACTTGCTATACAGTTAATAAGTACCAATTGAAGGAATAGATATGCAGACCTCCTCTGCCACGTTTTTCTGCTGAATATGATTCAAATCTGAAATGCTTCTGACAACAATTTTGGTCGCTTGAAAACCAGTGGTTTTTGTTTTCTTTTTTCAACATCTTGTAAAGAAGTTCACTGAATAGCTTGGTTCTCAAACGTTGGTTATGACCCAAATTAAAGTTGCTGATGCTCTACAAAATGGCTTGGAAACCACCCCAGAAAAAGGAACAGTCCACCCTCCCTGTTCCCAGCCTCCAGGCCAACTGTGAAAAGACAAAGAATATGGAGTCCTTTCACAAGAGAGAATCCTGCTCTAGAGTGTTCTCCACTCACACCACTGGAACTCTGGTAAGGGGTAGAGAAGGGCAAAACACTTTCTCTTATTAGATAATCACCAGCTGCCCATAGTTGGCTGGCAATCCCATTTTCACTTTTGGCCTGAGGTTTTGAGGACAGAAGGATGGAGAGGAAAGGCAGGAAAAATATTAATATATGTGCTTATTGATCATTTGTGATATGGCAGACACTGTTCAGTGGAATATGAAGAGTATGACATGGCTGTCACTGATTTGGAAGACTGACTTACTCTTTGGCAGAAAAATGTGCTGGTTAGCTTTCATTTACCCCTCCTAATTCACCACCCATCCTCTTCAGTGTCCCAAAAGACTGAGCAGTATGGACCACATTGATAGGTTCTCTTGCCTTCTGCCTTCTAGTTGGTTCAGTTCATGCAGAACCTTGCAAAAAGGCAGTTGACTGAGAGTGAGAGAGTTTGGGGAATATTTATTCCCCCCAGTTCCCTCCCTGCCTGGTCACCTAGGGTGGCTGCATTTCTCAACCTAAAGCGATAGCTCCTGTCAGCAGTGTTCCCAACATTCTCTCTTCTTATGCTTCTGTAACTACAAGACTTCCTTTGCTCCTTCAGGCTGACAGGTGATATCACTAGACCAGGGTATTGCACTATCCATTTTTGTTCACTGAACTCTGCCCACACCTTTGAAAATAGTTGTTTTATTTCACCATCCTCAAATGTCCAAGTTTATTGTGCTACTTGTGACTGATACAAGGACTTTTGCTTGCTTGCTTTTTGATCCTGGCCAAGTTATCTGCCTTCTCATCTTCTGGACTTAATAACATATATCTTGTACAACTCTTCTGAGGATTTGAGAAGTATACAGAGCATCCAATACACTGTAATAACTGGTAACTTCATTCAGGCATTGGAATTATTCACATTCAAATATATGTGTTTAGCCAAAATAAAGAGGAGGGTGGAAGGAAGGAGAGAACAGGGGAGGAGAGCATTAAGCTATATAATGTGGTGATTCTGTAGTCCCTTTCCCTTAATGAGTGCCTGTCTCATGTTGATCTCAGTTCTCATGTGAGCCTTATTCTGTGAGAATCTTCTCATGTTGACTGGGATTTTGCTGTTTGGAGAGTTGTATTTTGTATTCCACATGACCCCTAAACAAAAGCCAACCACGTCTCTGGTACCCAGCCAAGGAACAGTTCTCGGGTGGAAAAACTGGCTGCATTGAACACATTGAGAAGTTGTAAATTGGTCCTCAGTGTGGTATTTCTTCAGGATTTCAAGATAATTTTTATTTTGAATCATGTTTTCTGGCTGTAGAAACCATTCCTCAGATAGGATGGCTCTCCAATTAAGTGTTCAGCCACAGGGAAGCTGTCACTCTACCTTTACTGTTTACATGTTGGATTCTTACCACAAGACTCCTGTCCTCTCTTTGTCTTTATAGATCCAATCCAAATAGATACTTCATATGAATTAACTGAACAAATGAGTAAAAACATGAAAGAGTAGAGCCAGACCACAAAATGCTTTACAAAATCATCAATTCCCAGGAAATATTTATTTTCTCTTTTTTCCCCCAGTGGAGAGTTGGAATGCATAGTGGGTCCAGGGATGCCAGTGGCTTACTTGGATGCTCACTTAAGGTAAAAAATATGGATGCTTCAGTTCCTTAGACCTCAGGGATGTGAGTTAGAAGTTTGGGGATTCACAGATGTGAATGAGGGGTTCTTCTATGGTTACTCTACTATATAAATTAACCAGATTTCATAAAACTAAACTTTTGACCACTCCACGTCCTTGGTTTATTATTATTATTATTATTATTTTATTATGTTCAGTTAGCCAACATGTAGTACATCATTAGTTTTGATGTAGTGTTCAATGCTTCATTAGTTGCATATAACACCCAGTGCTCATCATAGCACATTTTAAATGGAATACATCATTCTTGCTTGCATATATCCTGTTGCTTCCTTTATTGTTACTTTCATCTAAGGGGGCCGAGAGTGGGTATTGTAGTGTTGGTACAATTGCGGTGATATGAAAGGCTAGTAGTATAGCTCTTACCCATCTGCTTTTTCTCTATCTTCTTTACAGTAGACTTAAACTTTCTTGGTGTATGCAGCTTTATGTCCACATGCAGGGGTATTTTTCTTGGAATAGAGTGGTCTGAATACCACTTCCTACCCTATAGCAAAGTACACATTTTCTCAATATCCCTTTTGAATCTTTTTGGGCCCCCAGCATGATCTTCTAGGATGGCAAGCAGTTCTAAAGAGCCTGCAGTTTGTAAACAATACTAACAAGAAAACCCTGATGGAAGAAATTTTTCATTCACTTTCTTGACTTATTTGTAGAGTTCTCCTCCTGCCTGCCTTTGTAGCTAGCTGACTGATACATTAGCCAAGGGGACCTGAATAAGCCATCAGTGTTAATTGACCAAGATTAAAGAGAATATTCTGCTCTGAAATTGGATAATTGGATCAACCCACTGGTCTTTCAGTAACCTCAAGACTTTGGGACATAAGTCTTTGAGTAATTCAAACCTTTGGTCCTTAGTAAATTTATGTAACCTTGATTATCTAGAAAACCAATTCACTTTATCTAGAAAATTAAATCTCATTTACTATTTAAATCACCTTTAGTTTAATTTTTGACTGTCATGTATAATTCATTTAATCATTCATTTATTTAATAATATAATTGAATTCTGCGCATAGTACTGTTCTAGGTACTGGGGATACAGTCGTAAATAGAACAAACACAAAAGCAAGTGAGAGTCCCTGCCCCCATAGAGTTTACAGGCTAGGGGGACACAGATGAGAAAGGAACAGTGTAAATAAATGATTATATAGTGTATTAAAAGATATGAAGTGTTATGGTAAAAAATAAAGTGAGAAGAGGATAGCGATGGCTTGGGTAGAAGCTTACAGTTAAAAAAGGCAACATGGGCATAGTACCCAAGGTGGGGTATGCCTGGCATTTTCATTGCACCAGGAGGCCAGTGTAGTTTAAGGAGCAAAGCAGAGAGCAGTGTTAAAGGTGATATCTGAGAGGGGCTGGGGTCAGACGGTATAGGGCCTGGTGTCTCTCTGAGTTAACTTTGGCTTTTACTCTGAATAAAATGAGGATGCACTGGAGGGTTTTGAGCAAATGAGTGACATGATTTGATTGATATTGTAACAGAATTATTCTGTTAAGGTTAGAATGAAGGGTCCAAGGTTAGAAGTTGGAGAAGTTTAAAGAGCCCTACTATGATCTAAGCAAAAGATGAAGAGATGATAGTATTATGATGAGGAGAAAGTGGTGCAGGTAGTGAGAAGTGGTCATTTGAGCCAAGAGAATTTACTGATGGATAGGATTGGGGTGAGAGAAAGTGAGGGGTCAAGGATGACACTGATGTGTTAGGCCTGCACAATCACCAGGATGATGCTGTCACTGAGAGGAGACAACTGCAGAGGACTCACCTTGGGGAGAAAGGTCAGAAGTTCAGTTTTTGACATACTAGGATCTTCCCAGTGGGTCCAATGTTGGGCTCAGAAGGGAGTCTTAGGAGGGTTGCACCCAACGAGTACAAACCCTGAATGGGCAGTCATTCCATCCATCAACCAATATTTTTGAGCAACTAGTATGTACCTAGGCTCTGGGTCTGCAGCAGTGACTAAGATAGACAAATCCTCTTTCCTTAAAGGCTTACATTACTGTGGGGATATATAGAAGTGATGGGTGGATGGATGGATAGATGGATGAATGGATGGATGGATGGATGGGTGAATGGGTGGATGGACAGATGGACAGTCAGATTGAAAAATATACACAGAATAAGTTCCAGAAAGTAATAAGTCCTTGAATAAAAATAAAACAGTTTTAAAAAGAGAAACAGGTCCATTGCAGCATGGCAGAAACTTCTTTAAGCTGAAGTGACCCAAAGAAAATGTCTCTCTGAGAAAATGACACATGAATTGAGTTCTGAATGATGAGAAAGAGCCAGCCACAACAAGATGTGGGAGAAGACATCCCAGGCAGAAAAAAAGCTTTAAATCAAGATCTTGAGCTGAGGGTAACACTTCAGGGTTAGTTAACACTCTTCAGGGGACAGGAGGAAGGCCATGGGGCCAGAGGGTTATCAGTATGGGACAGAGTGATGGGGGGAGTTGGGAGGAAAAGTTGGGAAAGATAGACCAAGTACCAGCTCAGGTAGGACTTGCAGACTGCAGAAGAAGTTTATATTTCATTCCACATTTAATTACAAACACAGGAGGGTTTTGAACAGGTGCTCAAATCTGATTTGTGTTTTTAAAGATCTCTCTAGCAGCTCTGCAAAGAAGGACCTTAATGGAGGGGCAAGAGAGGAAGCATGGGGATCCATTGTGTGGTTATAAAGTGGGTTGTAATATGAGGACAGCAAAGTGTTGAGATGCGGAAATATATTTGACTATTTACATTTAAATCTATTAAAGTTAAATACAATGAAAAATCCAGTTCCTTAATCACACTAGTTGTATTCCAAGTACTCAATAGTTACATGTGGCTTGTGGCTCCCTTACTGTACAGCACAACTATAGAACATTCCCTTAATCACAGAAAGTTCTGTTGGATAATGCTGCTCTAAAAATAAAGTCACAACAGTTGATACTGACAAGCTAATGTAGCTATAGATGAAGACAGTGTGATGATTTGATGCCAAAAAGGTCCTCAGGGAAGCAGGGATGGACTAAATGCATTAGATTCAAATAGTCCAGGAACTGGGGCAAAAAAACTGCTGTTAACATGCTATCTTTCCCTGTTTTATTTGGAATATTGGATTTTCACATACTAATGGATCCTAACCTCCACATTCCATGTTCCTTCAATAAATAGCCACTTATCTTGACATATTCCTAATAAGGATCTAGACCTTTATTCTTCCTATATTAGTCAGTTACCCTTTGGTTACAAGTATTGGACGTCTACCCAAACTAACTCAAATTTTAGAAAGAGAATTATAAAGGTAAATGTGTAACCCAGAACCCGGTAACTACCGTAATAGCAGGGTCATATGACCTAGAGGGTGGAGAGGTAGAGTTTCTCATTGCTGCTTCATTTTTTCTATTATAGATGAGCTTCTCTGCTCAAATACCCACCCTGTAAACGTTTCAGAACAGTCCCCAAATGACCATAACCCCAGGTTTCATACAGCCTTCTAGTTGAATCACTGAACACAGATGAATTCAATGTATTTAATCTGTGAGTTCTTTTTTAAATTCTGAGGGACACTGATTGTCCCAGCTTGACATAGTCAGCTGTGGCCAGGTTTATGGAGCCCCTGATACTGGGATTGAGTCTTAAGGAGGAGGCTCTCTAGGAGATGAGTATGAATAAGGAGGAAATGACAGATGGAGGAGTGATGGGCATATACTAAAGCTTTAACAAACCAGATAGGCATCTATTAATTACACATTTACTTAGCAATAAGTTCGGCATTCTAGAAGACGTGATTCTTATGCCCAGATGTTTACCAAATGTTACGCATTACTTAAACAGAATCCTTGATTGAGAGGCAGGAATCAACAGGAGTGAATCAGGTAAGCAGCCTCTGGCCTCTGTTATTACACATGGAGAGGTCCCAACAAAATTGTAACAAAATTGTAACTTCACAAAAATCTTGATGTAAATAGCTATACTTGTATCCCTCATCAGTCAGACCTTCTCTGTCTCGTCAGTAATTCCTTGCACTGAATTCATGTGGCCCCCTGTCATTCCTGGAGCACCTGGACAGGTGCATAAAGACAAGGAGCATGATTCCTTCATCCTTCAGCCTGGCATATAGCAGCTGTTCCATACATGTGGATGGATGGATGGACGCATGCATGCGTGTGTGGATGGGTGGATGGATACACGGACACATGGGAGGAAGGATGGTGGATGATACAGGGCTCAGTAGGAAAGTTTAGCATCCTACAAGTCCTGTGTCATTGCTCCTATAGAGGCCAGATCCTCCTCTTCATCCATGAATCAACCTTCTTTTACCAGCCTCTTTCAAGAGCCAAGGACATGTACTGATATTAGAGACTTTGACATTTGTATTACGTGGGTATCAGCAAAAGACTAATGAAGAGCTCATACCCACATTGGCCTGAGGAGCCAAATCATTCTCAGTATTTAAGGCAAACTAAAATATCTTTTTCTGGGGGTATAAATACCCCTTTAATTTCAAAAATATACCTTTCATGAAAGTAGGAGTTAGATTTTTTATGAAAGACAGGAATTCCTGGTTTCAGTTTCTGTTCAGTAATGGCTGTTACAAGTTTTTGACCTGTGTGGGACTGTTGCTGAGTCATAAGCATATCTTACCAAAGGCCAGGAAGCTGCTAATGAATCCTACAGGAGATTTTAGAGGCACATTTGCCATTTATCCTGCAAGTGCTATTTAAGTGCCCGGTGTGAGCATCCGAATGTGCTTGAGCTAAAGAGCTTGTGCTAGGTGGAATGGGAGCTCCACAGTGGGCCAGGGCACCACCACGCATGCTCTGAGCCAAACTCACTCACCCTAACTAAACTGGCCAAGTCGCTTTTAGTAGGCTGATCCTTTTGGAGGCATCAACACTGAGCTTAAGACGTGCTCAGTTCCTCCTGTGTACCTTCCGCAGCTAAGCTGGCATTTGTTAAGGTAATGTGAGACTGCAGCAAATAGATGGGAAGCACGCACTTCGGGTCATTGAATCCAAACCGTGCTCTCACTTCAGCCTGTTTTCTGCACAGCAGGCCTTGGCTCTAATGACTCTGTTTCTCATTGAACTCCTAGGATAGCAGCAATCTCCGTTTCCTTTAGTGTCTTGCCGTTCTCTCCTTAGGGGAAAATCAGCTCCTTGTGCTTTTCTCATTCTAATGAGCCTCTAGGAGTTGGGAGCAAATGCATCTTGGAGCCCTGGAGAGGATAGAATGCAGCTACCTGCATGGGGAAGAGGCACGGAAATGTACAGTGGTGCTTTATGTTATTAGATTCTGTTCCATGAGCATTTATGAAGTGCCCAGGCTTGGGACAAGGGAGAATTGGGGATATTAAAATTCTCTGAGAGCTTGCAACATGCCAGGCACTGGGACAGGAGCATGGCGGAGCCAAATGATTTTTTCGCCCCGCTCCATGACGACACACTACAGCCTGCATTTCAGGTACGAGAAAGGGAGAAGTTAAGCAGTTTGCCCAAATCACACGGCTAGAGATGATACTGAAGCCAGGACCTTCTGCCTGCACCAAAGTCCAAACTCATTCCACTTTTCTGTCTGTCTCCTGGTGGTGAAAAGGCAGAGGAAACACGCAATTCAAACCTCCAGGTAATGAGGGAGCTCTGTGTAGTTTGACAGGAAGGAGTGGAGCATCCGGGTGGGAACTCTAAAGAGGCAGGATGATGGGACAGAAGGACCTGAGTTCAAGGCCCACTTCTGCCACTTTGCTGCCCTCTTACAAAGCAAGGCAGAGGTGGCACTGAGCCCTCTGTGGGTGGTCCTCTCCTGTGTTCCCCACCACACAAGGCTGACTCCTCACTGCACTAAAGGCTTCACTTGTCTGCCCCATCCCCTCAGAAGCTTCACCAATTTTTGTATTTTTCACTTAATTCAGGAAGGATTTTTTAAATGCCTACTATGTGCATACTATGCATGCCCCCTGCTTTAAATAATTCACAGCTATTCAACGTCAAGGATTTATTTGCATGTGTGAAATCAGATACATATCGGATTATTCACTGCAGCATTATCTGAATAGCAAAATAAAAAAGTGGCTAAATAAATTATAGTACCTCCAAACAAATGACTGTTCTGTAGCTGTCTTTGAAACTGAGGGGAAAAATCCCTCCCAGCTGCATAGCAAAATAAAAGAGCAAGTGGCAGAACATTTGGCATGCTACCATTTGCATGTGTATGTATAATACCCACATATACATGTATGTTTGTGAATTGTCCAGGGGCACACAAGAAAGCAATAACATTTGTTGCCTCCAGGTGGGAGCTGGATGGCAGAGGAATAGGAGCAGGAGGGAGACTTCACTCTAGCAGTGCTTTTCACACTACCTGTGGGCAGAGGGAGCGTCTGTAGTTTCCCCCTTACTCATCACAGCCCGGTATGTAGTCTTGCGGTGTGTGTGTGTGCACCAGCTCGCTCTGCCTGTTGCTTACTGTGTGACTCTGATGACATCTGACTAGTCTCTGGCCTTTTCTTGGACTGGAGGTCACTGGCTTTGTGCTTGGTTGATAATATCACATTGCTATAAAAGTCTTGAACTCTCTAATTCTTACTCTGAACTTCTCTTATGTACCAGAAGCAAACTGTTCGTGCACCAGCACTGCCATACACCTCTCTGAACTTTGACTTTGGAACTATTATCTATCCAAAGAAATGTGTTTTGTTTTTGTTTTTAATGCTAGTGACCTACCCTTAGCAGAGCCACCTTGTAAGAAGCAAGGATAGATTTGTGATCTTGGATTCCTCTGGATTCTCTCTTCCAGCATCTGCTCTCCGTGAAACTGTGAGGTTGACCTAGAGTGTCGTTGGCTCTTTCACTATGCTCTGACAGATGAGCTTTGCAGCACCCCCTTCCCCTTCAAGGGACTGCCTTTGAGTTCCTCCCTGTCCCCTCCCTGACTCTTTCTGTGGCTATCAACTCACTTTTACACAGATGTGCAGTCCTAATACAAACATAAAGTATTTCCTTTCCCATGTAAACAGAGGAATTGAAAACACAGTTTTCTAGATTGAAGGAAAAAGGCATCCAGATTGGATGACAGATATCATACTTACCACTTACTTACCACTGGTCAGCCCCCAGGGAGAGTACATGAGGAGACAGAAAAAGCCTGGAGAGATGGGGAGGTGGGCGTGGGAGATGGGTTCTATAGACCATTCATGACATGTATGGCATCGAGTTGACAGGGAGGAGACTCTAAAATAGGGAATTAAGGAAAATGAGACTAGCCATTATAGATTCGCAGAATTCAATAAATTGGTGATTAGAAGTAACTGGGCAGAGTCCTCTTAAAAGCCTTATAATCACCAGGTCAAAAGAAATTAGGCTAAACATTTTAACCTATCTACAGGAAGAATACAATGGAAGCATAGCAAAGTGGAGTCCCAGGGCAGATGTTGGCAGTGCCCATCCAAGCCATAACCAGGGGAGAGACGTCTGGATTCAAGAATGTAACCTACTAGGTCCTTCTGGTGGCAGGAGTGTCCCTACTGCAGAAATGGTAGCATCAGCCTTGACCTACCACTCACCACCACAGAGCTCTTCCCCCTTGAGCTCATGACATATGGATCAAGCAATCTGTTAATACAGTTTGCATTGCCATGTGTCTTTGCCCAGAGGGAGAGAATGTGTTGCCTTTTCTGTTATATGGCTCATTATCAATCACTAAGCTGGCTCTGTGCTCTATATTCCAGACTCTTGTAAACCTGAATAATGTGAATCTACTCTGGGGATGCAGATCCACTTTTGGTCAAGAGGAAAACTTAAGAGTATGAGCACATAAAGCTAAAAAACTGGCCATGAGCTGTGGTTATATCACAACGGTGGACCCTGAGACCTTGTAGCAGCCAGAGAGCTAAAAGCTGTGGAATCAGGATCATGGTGACTCTCTCAAATTTCTCAAGTTCTTTGGGTCAAAGCAGAAGCTCTGGCCCTAATCCTCATCAGGCTTCTGTACCAGTTTTGATTTGGCATGGCTCAACAATGCAATGGAGTGTGTCCAACATGCGATTACACAGTCACAAAAGCTATATCTTTAAGGCCATGTTAAAACGCCCCATATCAAAACAGCCAAGATGAAAAGTCGTGTACTTTTTAAGACCTGTTTTAAATTTTGAAAAAATGTAAGAGGTAATCTATGTGCATGTTTAAAATATTAAAATGTATTTTTAAATATAGGCAGAAGTCTTCCACCCTTGCTCTGTTTGCCCAGTTTCCATTTCTCTCCCAAAAGTAACTCCTGTGACTAATTTGCTATTCATTCTTATAAATAGTTTGGTATGTGTAAGCCAATGGGAGATGTATTTTTTCCTTTCTTTTCTACACAAAATAGCATACTCTAGGCTTTTTTTTTTTTTTCTGTATACCTTGACTATCTTTTTATCAGTATATCTTAGTGGTATTTCCCTATCAGTACAAAAAGTTTTTTCTTTCAGGAATTCACATTCATTCTCAGAATTGATGAGATAAGAACACAGGATTTGGTATCAGATAGACCCAGCTTCATAACTTCTTATCTATGTGCCTTGTGTGGGTTTCTTGACTTTTAGTTTCTACGTCTGCAAAATAGGGGCAAAAAAATTCAATTTACAAAGTTTTTACGAAATGTAAATACGTGTGAGCATCACATATCCTGATTTCAAAGTATACTATAAAGCTATAGTAATCAAAACAGTATTATATTTGCATAAAAACAGGTACATAGATCAATGCAACAGAATAGAGAGCCCAAAATAAACACATGCATGATCAGTTAATTTATGACAAAGGAGCCAAAAATGTGCTTTGGTGGAAAAGGATGATCTCTTTAACAAATGATTAACTGGGAAAACATACAATCACATATCAAAGAATGAAACTGACCACTTTCTTACACCACACATAGAAATCAACTCAAAGTGGATTAAAGACTTGAACAGAAGACCTAAAATCATAAAACTCCTAGAAGAAAAAAATGGGGTGTAATCTCCTTGACATTGGTTTTGGCAATGAGTTTTTAGATTTGAGGTCAAAAACAAAGGCAACAAAAGCAAAATAAACAAGAAGGATTATATCAAGCTAAAAAGCTTCTTCACAGCAGAGGAAGCCATAAACACAATGGAAAACATTCCGTGGAACAAGAGAAAGCATTTTCAAATATATCTGGTAAGGGGTTGATATTCAAAATATATAAAGAACTCATACAACTAAATAGCAGACAAATAAGTAATCTGACTAAAAAAAAAAAAATGAACAAAGGAACTAAAAAAGCTTTTTTCCAAAGAAAAAATTGCAGATGGCCAACAGGTACATGAAAAGGTGTTCAACATCACTGATCATCAAG
The DNA here is from genome assembly GCF_002288905.1 of Enhydra lutris kenyoni. Lineage (NCBI taxonomy): Eukaryota > Metazoa > Chordata > Mammalia > Carnivora > Mustelidae > Enhydra > Enhydra lutris. Next base: position 38,430,614 of record NW_019154092.1, on the reverse strand, counting down.
AAAATGCAAGTCAAAACCACAATGAGATATTACCTCACACCTGGTAGAATGGCTATCATCAAAAAGGTAAGAAGTAACAAGTGTTGGCAAGGATATGGAGAAAAAGGAATCCTTTTGCACTGTTAGTGGAGTGTAAACTGGTGCAGCCACCGTGGAAAACAATATGAAGATTCCTCAGAGAATTAAAAATAAAACATATGATCCTGCAATCCCACTTCTGGGTATATACCAGGAAATTCAAACAGGGTATCAAAGAGATATCTGCATTCTCATGCTCATTGCAGCATTATTCACCATGGCTAAGAGGGAAACAACCAAAGAATCCATCAGTGAATGAATGAATAAGGAAAATGTCACACACACACACACACACACACACACACACACACACCCCTACATACACAATGCAATATTATTCAGCCAGGAGAAAGAAGAAAAGCCTACCATTTGCAAAAGCATAGATATACTATTTACAATAGCATGGATGTATTATGTTAACTGAAATAAGCCAGAGAAAGGAATTTACTGCATGGTATCACTTATATGTGTGTGGTAGGGGGGTGTAAAACTTATAGAAAGGGAGAGTGGAAAAGTCGTTGCGAGGGCTGTGGGGTGGGGGAAATTGGGATAGGTTGGTAAACGATACAAACTTTCAAAGATAGGTAGATGATAGATGATAGATAGATAGGTAGATAGATAGCATGGAGCCCTTAGCACAACATCAGGAACATTAAAATTGAGAGAAAGGGGAAGAAGGAGGAAAAGAAGTGGAAGGAAAGGTAGAGGAAGAAGAAAAAATATCCTGTATTAGCCTAATTTCCAGGTCCCTGCAATTTAGCCAGCTGGGCACAAGACAGTTCAGTTATCTCCAGTGGACTCCAGTTTCCTCACCTCTAAGTGAGAGGAGAATTACTGGATGGTTTTCAAAATTTTGTTTCTACAATTAAGTTAGAATCTAGTGCTCTGAAAGAATTCATTAAACTTTCCAATCTTTTTTTTTAACATTTTATTTATTTGACAGGCAGAGATCACAAGTAGGCAGAGAGGCAGACAGAGAGAGAGGAGGAAGCAGGCTCCCTGCTGAGCAGAAAGCCCAAAGTGGGGCTTGATCCCAGGACCCTGGGATCATGACCCGAGCCAAAGGCAGAGGCCTTAACCCACCAAGCCACCCAGGTGCCCCTAAACTTTCCAATTTTTAAACACTTATTTGATATGTTTTATTGTAGTCTACTTTGTACAATGGGATTAGGAAAATTAACATGACACGTGTTTCCTTTCCTCAGAATGCTCTATGGGTCAGATATGGACAGAGAAAATACAAAGAAGGGGGCCAAGAGGAGGAAAGAGAATACAAGTTTTCCCTCAATTCTTATTTGAAGGAGGCATACAGAAGGTTCCACTAGCAACAATGGGGTTGGCCATGAAACTTGTGCTAAAGGCATGGTCAATGCCAGTTAATCCTCATAGCTTGTATGTGCAACTGGTAGTTAAGAGGGCCTGCCTAGTGAATGAGTTTTTAATTCTTCTCTCAGTGATACATTGGGTGGGAGGGATCATCTTCTTGGATCCAAGGCAGGGCAAGTAATTAACACATATTCTGAGAAAATCTGGCTTAATCCATCTTTGCACTCACAATTCAGTTCAATCTGAGTTGTTTCACATACATGAAGTACTTGCACATACTCCCTGTGTAAAGTTGAGTTAAGGCGCTCACTTTCTTAATGTCTCAATTTCCTTACCTGTAAAATGGGAACAATAATAGAAGCCTACTTGTTGGGACTATTGATAAGATTAAATCAGCTAATATGTGCAAAGTACTTAGAATACTACCCGGCACCTAGTAAGTCTTATAAAAATATTTAGCATCATGGTTATTGTTAATTAGAGTCGGAACTGTACTAATTGCTAGAGAACATGTGAGGATCCATGTGAGCAAGGTAGCATCCTTGCTCTCAGAGAGAAGGATTTACGAAAGCTGAATCCACAAGTAGGCAGAGCAGCAGGCAGGAGCGGGCGGGGGGGGGGGGGGGGGGGGGGGCGGGGAGCAGTAGGCAGAGCAGCAGGCAGAGAGAGGGGGGGAAGCAGGCTCCCTGCCGTGCAGAGAGCCCAATGTGGCGTTTGATCCCAGGATCTGAGATCATGACCTGAGCTGAAGGCAGAGTCTTAACCCCCTGAGCCACGCAGTCACCCCAGAACTTAACATTTGCCCCATAGGCCTGGGGTCCACTTATGTTCTCTAAGATAAAGTACTTTTGATTTATTGAGGCAACACTGCTCCCAAGTGATCAAGCTTTCTATATCTGGACTTTAGACTAACTTAAATCTTTTATATTGTATGTCAATCAGCTGTTGTCCACAGGAGGTAGAGAAAGTTGATCAGCACTTTCTAAATAGTCTGAAGAACCCCTAGACAAAATGATTAGATGTTCCTTGATTTGATGCCAGAATGCTATTATTGCATCTTCACTTGGGAATTCAAGAAGATGAAACACTAAGTACATTCTTGCCAGGATGATATAATCCATACCAAGATGGGCACTGGCCCACTTCTACAGTTTTGAGTCATTTGTAAATACCATCCCATGACACTGAAAAGGGTGGTGACTATTCTGAGGCAAATATTTTTCAAGACTATTTCTTAGAGCAATATTAAATTCACCGCAAAATGAAGAGGAAGGTACAAAGGTTTCCCATAAACTCCCACACATCCATAGCCTATCACATGATCGATGTCCACTCCTGCAGGAGTGGTACATTGTTAGAACTGATGAATTTATATGATGGTGACAGACTAAAATCATCCAAAGTCCATAATTTATACTAAAGTTCCCTCCTGGTATTGTACATTCTGTAGATTGGGACAAATGTATAATGATGTGTATCATTATACACATATCTGTGTATCCATGTATCCATTTTCACTTTCCTAAATATCCTCCATGCTCTATGAGGCAAATTCTTGATGGGGCCTTTCCTGTAGATGAAATAAAATCCCTTTTTGACCAGTCCTAAGACAAATTTCCAATATCTCAATTCATAAAGTTCTTTTTCTTTCTTTCGTACTATTCTCAGGCATTTTTCCCAAAAGGAAATAACAAGAAAAATGGATGATTCTACATGTTATACATTCTTCAGCCTCTTCCAACGTCTGCCCTCCCCCACCCCAAAGCCATCAGAAAAACAAAAAAATGATCAGGAGTCAACTAGAGCAAAAGCAGCTGAAAGTGGTTGATTTGCAGTTGGGTTTTTGGGACCAATTGCTATGATAAATGTTCTTTTAAGTAGCCAGTTCTGCAAAGGATATAGACTGTTTACATATGATTAATTAAGAAATAATTATCTTTGACTGGGGGAATATGAGACAATAAATGGACCATAAAAGCTAAATAAACACTCAGGCTGCTGCCTTTAGTTTCAGTCGGTGCCGGAATATTTATAACTTTTATAACAGACATGATAAACTCTCCCCCCATCCACCCATCATTTCCAAAATCCAAAGGCATTGTGACATCACTCTTGACACTTTTGTTTTTTCCATGTTCTCTGCCTGTGGACGTGTCATGTCAATACAGTGTATTATTTCACAATCATCATGATACTTTCATTTTTTTTTCCCCCTTGTCAAAGACTGTTGACTTAGAGGTCATCACCAGTGACCTCCTCCACCTCATCTTCGTCTCTTACCTGTCCTATAGAAATGACCCAGTAAAGATTCCCCAGGGCCTAGCCCTGCTGGTTGCAGCCCATCTTGCACACTGTTGTTAGTTAAATCTGCCTTGGGCATGGCATTCTCATGCTCAAAAAACAAGCAAATGCCCCCAAAAGTTTGATCTTTTTTCTTTTTCTTTTTTGTTGAGGGAATAAAATCCAGACTGTTTAGTCTGGCCTTCAAGTTGCTGTCTTTCATGAATTCAAGCATTTAGCATTGAATCCTCACATATGAGAGGCACTGTATTAAGAATGTAAATACAAGTAGTATGTGTTCCTTGATCCATGGAACTCACAGTTCCAATAGAATGGGGAAGACATGTAAATAAACAAATAAATGCAGCAAAGTTGAGTTCAACCAAAAAATATGTACTGGGCATGGTGGATGCACACACAAAAGAGCATGTAATTGCATCGTTTTTGGAAAGCATAGAGAGATTTCTTTCAGGAGGTTGAAACTTTCAATGGGAATGTTGATCCGAAGCATACTGAATGGTGGTGGGTGATTCTCTAGAACACAAGGTAGGAAAGGGGACAGCAAGTGGAAGGTGTAGTGTGAAGTAAGAAAGCAAGTTTGGGAGGAGCTAGAAGCTTGATGTGTGGAGTAGATGGGATAAGGTAAGTAAATAAGTTGGAGACAAAAGCAGATCACACAGAAGACTATATAAAGAGGTAAGAACTATCCTAGTGTGGCAAAGGCAATCTAAAGACAGATTTTAAGCCAGGAAGTAATGTGACTGAATTTTCATTTTATATACATTCTCTGTAGGTGTGAAGGAGGAATTAGCAGAGGACAAGGAGGGTTGTAGTGAGACTGGTCAGAAAAACTTTTCAAGAGTCCATATGAAAGATGCTAAGAGCCCAGATAGCAAATCTCAACAACGCGTTTGAAAGAGCATTGATTTTGGAACTTGATGGAGCGGGGAAGCTACTTATAAACCATGTGACCCATGCCAAGTCATTTAGATTAGTCATGCCTTAGGTATCCTCAGCTATAAAACAGAAATGATGTTGTCTAGCTCCCAAGATTGTTGTGAAGATAAGCTGAAATAATTTTCAAAAAGTGTTTAACACAATGTCTTACATACAAAGAGATTCAATAAAACATCGCCAGTATAAATGCATAGCAATGAGGATGAAGGATGTAAAGATGTAACGAGCACTAAAGAAGTAGAATCTACTGGATAGGAGTTGGTCCCTGATTTCATGTTGAGAGTTAAAGGAAGGGGAATCGAGGATTATGCCTCTTTTTTATAGAAAAATTTTTTAGGTAGATAAACTAAGGGGAACAGGAGTTTTGGGGAGAAAGTGGTAAATTCAAGTGGAAATATCCAGGAAGTGGTTTGATAAAAGCATATGGAAATCAACTTAAAAGCACAAGTTTATGGTGAAGATTTGAGAACCCAGAGCATACTGATGGCAATGCAAGTTTCAGAAGAGGTTGAGGTTGTCTAAGGAGAAAATATGAGGTAAAGGGAAAAAATGACCTCAGAAAGAACTCGGAGGAGCCCAATGATGGGTATTAAGGAGGGCATGTAGTGAATGGAGCACTGGGTATTATGCACAAAGAATCATGGAACAAGACATCAAAAACTAATGAAGTACTGTATGGTGACTAACAGAATATTTAAAAAAAATAAAAATGTTTGAAATTTAAAAATAATTAAAAATAAAAAAATTGGGTGGGTGAGGGAAGCCCAAGAGAGTGAGTAGCCTGGGAATGGGAGAAACGTAGAAATGGGGAGGGCATGGATACTAGAGGTTGAGAACATTTAAGGAAGAAGGGCATCATGGATAACATAAAATGTAAAAAGAGAGAGAGAGAGAGAGAGAGAGAGAGAGATTACATAAGAAAATGATGGATTTGCATTCATTTGAGTTAAAAAGTTAGGAAGTCATTAATGGCATATGCTGGAGAAATTTCCTTGGGTTGTTGTGGGCCAAAAGGCTTGTTATGGTGATTGAGAAGTGAGCAAATGAAATGATAGAGACAAGTACAGAATGTTATTTGGAGGACAATTTTTTAAAAAGATAAAAATAAAAAAAGATAAAGAGATAAAACTTTGAGAGAGGGTTTTAAAAGATGGGAGGGGGTAACTAAAAAATGCTTACAGGTGTAGGGAATGAACTATGGGGAAACAGTTTTAAAATACATGCAAAAAAGGAAATAACCAATGAATGAAGGCAAGAGGGGAAGAATCCAGATCACACACAGGTGAAGGGATTAACTCTGAGCAGGTGATGGGATAGCTGTTGTTGGAAAAAAAAAAAAATGCCCATAGGTATGCCAGCTATGGTGGGCAGAATGATCTCCCCCCAGAGGTCCATGCCCTAATCCCCAGTACATGTCAGTATGTTGTGGTACATGGCAGAAGGGACTTTGCAGTCACAGCTAAGGTTACAGACCTTCAGACAGGATGATTATCCTGGATTATCCAGCTGAACACAATCTAATCACATGAGCCCTTAAAAGCAGAGAACTTTCTCTGGCTGAAGTGAGAGAGAAATAGCAGAAAAAAGAAGTTGGGGAAATTAGGAGCATGAGAGGGGCAACATAGAAAACAAAAGAGGAAATGCAGGCAGGCTTCAGGAGCAAAGACCATCCCCTGCATGACTTCAGTCCCCAAATCACAAGGACTTGAATCTGGTCAGAGCCTCAGAAGGAAACATAACCTTGCCAACACTTCAGTTGCAGTCTAGTGAGACTACACAGAGGACCCAAATGAGCCTAACTGGATCAAGGCTTTAACACACAGAACTGATGGCTATACTTGTGATAATTTAAGGCAGCGATAGGAAACTAATACACAGGCTGATAGCCTACTGGAAAGAGAGAGGGTAGAGGTGGCAATGAATATCCAAGGACAATCAACACCTTGCATCTGCTTTTCAGTTACTCAACCAGCAAGGGTTTTGACCTGACCTCATTGCTGGGTTCTTGCTGCGGATTTATGGCACAAAGGTGTGGGCAACGATTGCCCAAAGTTAAGTTAATGCTGGGAGAGCAAGAGCAGACTATAACCTCTCTCCAGTTTTACCCCTCGCTGTCCTCTATAGCTGAGCACCCCCCAATGCATCAGTCTCGTGAGGATTCCTCGCTTGTGATTATTACTAGTTCCTGGAATTCATATTAGGTTCTTACTTCTACAGCTCTTCAAGAGTTGATCTGTGGGAGGGAGCCAAGGAGTGCCCTATTCCTCTATCTTGGCAAAATGGAATCCTTGGATCTATTCTATGTGCCAGGATCTTATGATCTCATTCAATCAGATACAAACTTCACATGATGTTTCACTACTGTTTAACAAAGAAGCAGACTAAATCATAAGTAATTGCCTGAGGCCATACAGCTAGTAGGTGACACAGCCAGTTGGTCCTGAGTAGTCCTAAAATATGAAAACTCTTCTCTTCTGGTAGCATGCTGCCACAGTAATATTTGCATTTTAAATCTCCTTGCTTAATAAAGAGAGAGATGTTTATCCTGGGCAAAGGTATTTCAAGTGTTGGAGGTCCTGGAGGATTGAGAAGGCAATCACATCTTGTTGACAGCTTCCTATTCTGCCAACTCATGGTGCTGGCCCAATGTGTGCAGAGAAAACACTGACAGTTATGTTAGGAAAGCCAAAGGTGACTGCTTCTAGAACTTTCTCAAGCCCAGGGTAAAGAGTAATTCATTGCTTCCTATAATAGTAATCCTGGATGATTATGGATAAAAGTAAAAGGCAGCTCTCTACTTAGGATGGAGCCCTGGGTTTGAGCCTGTTGGCCACCGCCTATCAGCTGTATGACTAACTGAAATTTCTGTGCCTTAGTTTCCTCTTCAGGAAATTCGGGATAATATGTTTTTGGTTTTGTTTTTGTTTTTGTTTTTTTCCTGGCAGATGTCTGAAAAAGGTGATTCCTTAGGGTCCCTCTAGCCCCGAGATTTGGAATTCTCTGATTCTCAGTTGAGTTTTACCAAGGCTCTGCTGTAGACAGTAAGGTCTGCCACAGAAGATCTTCCCAACTGGGAAGTGAGCTAACCTGCTTGCATTTTGCATTTGAATAAATCTCACCTCTTAAACATTTCCCTTTACTTAATGCGGTTTGACAAGCAGCAGTGAACTCCCAAGTTACCTCCCTGTGAATAATGTCCCATTGCCTATCTGCATTGTTGTTGCATGTCACAGAGGAATTCCATAAAGCTAACGTACGACCCAGGTGTCAAAACACCATTTCAGGAAATAAGTTGGAAATGAATTTTGATCACCAGGACACAGTCCATCCATTCAGCCCAGGGAGAGTTAGTGCTTCCTGTGGCTCACTTGGATTTGAAAATAGCCATCCTAAAGCAAATGTAGAGGAAGTAATTAATTGTGTAAAGTAACACAGAGATTGTACCCTGAATTGCAGAATTGCCTGTGTTCCAACCCTGTCGGGACTTTTATAAGAGAAATATTTTTCCATAGTGAGGAAATCTAAGCCAGCCATAAAAATGACCACTGATCAAATGGCCCCTGGCCTAGGGAAATGGAAGAGGCGGGTCCTAATGAGACATTAAACATAGTCTTTCTTTTCTTCCCCCATGAGCTTCTAAGTCTAGGAAGGTGCTCTCCTCCTCTTCCTCTGTCTTGGCCTCTTTCTTTCCTTCCTTTTCACTTTTTTTTTTTCTTTTCTAGGTTTTAGGACCCTTATTCTACTACTTTTACCATGAGGTTTGTTTTTTGTTTTTTGTGTTTTTTTTTTTTTTTTTGAGAGAGAGAGAGAGAGAGAGAGAGAATGAGATCACAAGTAGGCAGAGAGGCAGGCAGAGAGGAGGAAGCAGGCTCCCTGCTGAGCAGAGAGCCCGATGCGGGGCTCGATCCCAGGACCCCGAGATCATGACCTGAGCCGAAGGCAGAGGCTTAACCCACTGAGCCACCCAGGCGCCCCTACCATGAGGTTTTTTTATTGACTGAGATCAGAGCATTCCTTAAGAGCAGATTTGGATGGGGGAGATGTGGAAGAGGATAGGAAGACATTAGTTTTGCTTCAGTGAATGCCCTAGAGAAAACAGAATGGAAGAAGCATATAAAATAGTAATTATGATAATGAAGTTAATAGGTAATACAGTATTATATTTGGTGGGAAATTGGTCCTTTCTGATACCAAGGCTCTAGGATTCTATAAAGACCACTACTACTCAGTTCACTACTACTGCTACTACCAATACAAATACTATTATTACTACTAACAGTAATGATAAAAACCCATTTAGGAGCACCTGGGTGGCTCAGTGGGTTAAAGCCTCTGCCTTCGGCCCAGGTCATGATCCCAGGGTCCTGGGATCAAGTACCGCATCGGGCTCTCTGCCTACTTGTGATCTCTCTCTGTCAAATAAATAAATAAAAAATCTTTTAAAAAACCCATTTAAATTACTGTAACATTATATTCGCCAAAGTGTTTTTCTATTTTTAATTTTATTTGACCCCCACAAGTATATAAGGTAGGGAAACTATGGCATTATTATCCCTCACTTTGTTGACACTGGAAGCAGCCGGGCCTCAAAGAAGCCAACGATGCCACTCCAATGCACAGCAGAACACTCAGGACCGAGCCCAAGCCTCTTGATTCACTGTTTGGGCTCATTGTATTATACGTTAGTCAAAGGCTTCATTAACGATAATAGGATCTCTACGTGGAAACAAGTGTTGAGGGCCCATGGGAGAGAGAACGATGGTTAAAGAGGTAGAGGCACACAGGGCAACTCTATAATCATATGTGAGTTGAGCCTCCCCCTCCAGAAGCTGCCTCTGTTGGGAGATACTTGTGTATATTTGTGTTGGGGGCTGGGGGGAGGGTGCTGTGGGGAAGACCACAGGCCAAACTTTGCAACCATTTCTCCTGGCTCATCATTCCTTCTGTGTGCTGTCAGCAAAAAGGAACAGACAGAGGTGATGTTTTCATTGAAAATCAATTCGCCCAATGTGCACAAGATCGCCACAACATGGCACCCAAATGGGCCAATTCCCTGCGATTTTCCGCAGAATTACCCTCCATTCATCTTCACGGTCAACTAAGCTTATCTCTTGGAGAGAACAGAGTCCAGGGTGGCTGAGTTACACTCTGATGCCAACTGTAAAATTTCCTGTTGTCCTGACAGCTTGTGAGACATGCAGGGAAATGCAGCATGTGCTGGAGACAATAACCAGAGTGTCTGACATCAAAGCAACTGAAGGCTGGTGCCAGGTGAAGAAGAGCATGAGTGTGCCAAGCCTAGATCAGACCAACCCTCGGTTTCAGAGGAGAAGGTTAAAGACTTGGGGGGAGAAAAAGAAAACAAAACAGACCAAAAACAACAAAATTCAGTTCTTCCTTAGAAAGAAACTGGACACTTTTAGGATGATGGTGACTGAAAACCTAGATATCCTGCTGTCCAAATGAAACAAGGTCTGTTGTGTGAATAGTCCTTTAAGGTCTACAAAGAAATTATCCCTGAGGGATCTCATTTGGGTTCTACAATATCCCTAGGAGCAAGTTATAAGACATTTTATCTCTGTCTTCTTTGTGAGTGAACTGAAACAGAGTCTAGGTTTGTCCAAAGCCACACATGAGTTGGTTATGGAGTTAGTCCTAGACCCAGAGCTCCTGAAAGCTGTCTGTTGGGTTTCTCTCCTTCCCAAGCCCTAGCTGTTTTGTATCCTGCAAACTAGTTCTCTCCTCCATCTCTGTGATATACGTAGTTCAGTGACTTCTCATGGGGCACTGGACAAGGCATCGGCAGGAAGTCACAGTTCTTGATTTTCAGGCACTCACTACCAGACTACAGTGCTGGGAACATGGCACTGTTTTAAGAATGCATTCTGCTGGCAGAAAGGCCAGGGGCCATGAAGCATGAATCCTAACCATCAAGGGGCAACTCACTCTTCTACGTGTATTGGGCCTATGTCTGCTAGCTCCAGGGCTGTTCTCAGGGCGGCACGTCCTGCTCTTGTCTGGATGTGAATTCCTGAATCTTGAACTTGTGCCCTTTACAGCACTGCATTCTTTCCTCTCAATCTAGAACCTGATATCCAGTTTGATTTTTCCAGCCTCCCTGTCACTCCTTTTAAGATTGTATGGTCACTCTGACTTTTGATTGTTTGACTCTAAGTGCCTTCCCTGGACCAGCATTTTTGGCTCTCTCTTAGACCTACTACAGTTTCTCTACTCCTATTCTCTCCAGTTTTTAAATGCCTGACTTTTAACTGTTAGACCAAGGAACTCTAATCCATTCAACAAATCCTTGTGGGACACCTTGTACCAGGCACAAGCCTGTGCTGTCTCAGCGATGTTTGGAGGGACTAGTGTCTTTATTCTTGGTCTAGTGAAGAGAGAAGACACTGAGGCATTTTATCATAACATCTTGTCCCTATTTCAGCAGTTCCAAGACAGAATAAATGGAGTTGGATAGCATTCCCCGCTTGGAAGGATGTTGGTATGACTGCTTCATAGATTTGGAAGGAGGGCTCTGTTGCAATTCTTCATTTCCTTTGTCTATTATTGCAGGTTTTCATTAACCTTTGAGGTTTCTTCATTTTGTGGTTTGCATTTTAAGCATTTTCTGGTTTTGAAACTGCCTAGCAAATAATTCCTTTTGATCCAACTGCTTCCCTAAATTACTATTATATTTAACTCTTTTGTAAAATAGCAAACTTCACACACCCTGGATATCTCAAACCACCATCAACCCATCTCTAGCCCTTATGGTTCAGGGTTTCATTTAGGAACTGAGCTTCACGTACTTGAGGAAATGGTCCATGAATGCTAGACTCAGCTTCTCTGCCCTGGGTAGTTCTCTTCCTTCTTCTAATCCTGAGTGAAAGGAAGAAGAAACAAGGAAGAAAGGGGAGGGAAGGAAGGAAGAAGAAAGGATGGAAGGGAAGGAGTATGGGAGGGAGGGAGGAAGGAAGAGTAGGGGACAGGGAGAGAATGAAAGAGGCTAGATGAGTGGGTACTTTGGATGTTTGCCACGTAGTTTTATAAACATAATGGCATACATCTCAGTAGTATACATTCTACCCTCTACAAATCCTGCCTCACGTGCACATTTCTGCATTGACTGTCCAATTCTGGATGATCTTTGACTCCCTCAGTCATTCAAATACTAGCACTTTGTAAATTTTAGTTAAACACAACCCTGGACAAAAATATAAGTTAGGCAATTTTATATTATAGTATTGATAAAATAGCTAACATTTACAGAGTATTACTTCTTAGCAATTACAAAAAAGTCATGCATTATCTCATTTAATTTTTACTACATGAGTAGGAGCTAAGTGCTTTATGTCCATCTTACAGAAGAGGAAGCTGTGGTTTTGAGAGATAAAGTAAGTTCCCTTCTCATGGTGGCACCACTAGGAAATGGCAGCATGAGACTGAATCCAGGTCTCTCTGATTCTAGGGTCTTTGGCTTTTCAGTCTACTAATGCAGATGGATACCCAGAAGGCGCCATTGCCAACTCCAGGGAGCCACCTCATTACCTTGTAAATACCTCCGGAGCCCTAAGTAACCGACGACAATCACACAAAAGGACTAGGTAAGGACCCTCTGTTGATCTATATGTTGCTTCTTCTAAAGATTATTCTTTCCTACTTTTTAGAAAAATATATCCATGGAAGTTATAGTATATCCTTCCCAGAGTCCTGGGGCATGTGTACTCCCCTTTAAAGACCATGGTCTCGGCAACAGGAAGCCACTGAAGGTTAATCATTGAGTGGCAGGCTGTGGAGAAGGACATTGTCGTGACAGTGTCAAGGATAGGAGGGGTATGAAGGCTAATGGCAGGGAGGGCAGGGGGCCTTTGCAGCTGTTTAGGCAAGATGTGGAGAGGCAGAGGTGACATGGAGAGAGAAGGAGATGGCGAGATGAGATTTTTGCAGGGTGGATTTTAGGAACTGCTGGCTGCTAGAATGCAGGCGGTACTGTATATTCCTGTCAGGAATATTTGCATTTTAAGAGAGGCTGCCTGGGGGAATTGCAGGCTACCTCCAGGGCAAGAGGAGATGTATTTTAGGCAGGAGAGGGTTACATCATCCTGTTTGCTCTCACCCTTGCCAGAGTGCAAGAACCCTGCTGCTCACCTTGCAGAGAGTTCCGAGAAGTCCAGCTTCCAGAAGAGCCAGCCCCGGAAACTCACAGGGAAAGTCAGACCATTCTCAGCCAAGGAGAGCCAACCAGGGAAAGGATCCGCAGGGAACTAAAGGCTTCTTCCATGACCCATTCTCTGCTGCCAGGGCCATTCCCTGCCAGGCTGAAGGAAGAATCTCCAAGCAGAGCAAAACCAGGTTGATTGTCCCCTTCTCTCCTCTTCATTGCACACTTGTGAAGTTACAGTATTCTTGAAGACTCAGAATGATAGATGCAAAAAGAAACGACAGCCTCCAAGTTGCGTACAACCTCTGCAAGCTCTAATCTAATCTGATCTAAGAGAGCAAGAGGTGGTCTTGTTCGCTCTGCTGTTCCCAGCACCTAAAGCACTGCCTGCCCTTCAGGAGGCCATCCACAGAGATTGTTGCGTGAGTAAATCAGTGGATGAATGACCAAGTCTTTCTGTAGAGATGCTCATTTCTCTCCACCTCAACATTTCCAAACACAACGTGTCCGCTGTGTCCCAAGGTGGTATTTTACATGGTTCAACAATTATATTAAGAGCAAATTCTTCTTGTCCTTCAATAAAATATTTCTCCTTGTTATTCTCTGTGGCCTTGAGTGTGCACTGAAGGGACTCAGAGCAAGGCTACCTCCTTTTCCATATGGCACAACTTCAGATCCTCGGAGACAGTTATTTTCCCACTGAGATTTCTGCTTGGGCCAACTCCAGCTGGTTTACTCCGCCATTCTTCTCAGGTGTGATGTGGTTTCCAGATTCTTCACCCTCGCCATCCAGCCCTTGGATGAAAATCACTGGTAGTATCAGCAGGACAAGTAGTCATAGTAGTAGCAAGTTTAACAGTAGCAGTTTACATCATATTGCCAGGCATACTAATAATGTTTTCCACTTGTGTTGTGGTTCATAAAAAACTTTCACAGCTATTGTCTTATTTTACTCTCACGGTAACCCTGGGAGGTCGATACTACAGTCTCTCATTTTACAGAAGAGGAAACTGAACGTATCAGTTGCCCCAGTTCTCCTATCCAGTGCTCTGCCTTCAAGCCAGTGAGCAATACTCTTTCTGCTACAACATGTCTTTTTTAATGTGTTGCCAAACACTACATACTCCAGTCGCAGCCAGGAACACCACAAATCTTGATGGGAAAAGAAGCAGAAGAGAAGGCAGAACCCAGACAAGTTGCTGTCTGGTGAGGGAGGTGAGTAGTGTGTGACGGGGTGCTGGGCAAGGCTGGTGCTGATATCTGATGGGGTGTGTGTGTGTGTGTGTGTGTGTGTGTGTGTGTGAGAGAGAGAGAGAGAGAGAGAGAGAGAGAACAAGAACCCCAGGGGGTTTTCATTTGGCTAAATCTAATTTAGCCAATTCATAATACATACTTCAGTTCACAAAACATACCACTGAAGAGTGTTGGGCAACTGAATATTTCTGCAATTTTTCAACAGGCCAGAGCTTAGGAAACATAAAGCACATCTGACTTAGCTGGACGGCCCAGCCTACCTGCGCTGGGAGAAATCAGCCCACAGTGGGCCTGAATGTGCAGAAACACAATGTTCCCTTTCGATGGGGGTTTCAAAGTGTTTGTTTCCTGGAAGGGGGGGCGGGGGAGCAGCCTGAGCGCTGTCCCTGGGAAAGGCCCTCAGGATTTATGAGTCTGCAGAAACTTTGTGTGCTGCTCTCGTAATAAGAGAGAGACAGAACGTTCTGTCACCACGTCAGGTTCTCATGCACCAGGCCTTCTGGGAATGCTTCCCCCATCTGAGAATTGAAGACAGATGGAAGCGAGTTCTTTAGTTCACTTGCACCATCTTCTCTCCTTCTCAGATGCTACTCCAAGGCAGAGAACCTGGAGGAACTTGAAGGAGAAAGACCACGGAGCAAACAAAACTGCCCGAGGCACAGTGTTCATCGGAAGGCTTTTCTGATTGCTCTAGTCCCCAAGGCAGACACCTGAGTGGCCTAGTCAGTCAGTCAGTCAGTCAGCAAAAGGCTCTTGATCATCTTCAAAGGGGCTGTGCCTGGCACTGGATAGGAGGGATAGAACAAAATCCTCAACAGAGGCTGGACTTCTAAGTAGGTGCTTGCCTTAGGCATGAGTAGACACTCCCGAGAGGAAAACAGTAAGAGACAGTTAATCATAGGACTAGATTCCCTGGCTTCAGTGCCTAAGATCTGCAGGAGGGCGGGAGGGGCAAATGCTTTCATCTGGTACAACACGGGATTCCGGGGGCTGGGGGTGGGGGGCTTTCACTGGACTGGAAGGCCAGACACAGTGGAAGCACCATGAGGCCAGTAAGAACAGTCCAAATACAGGTGTCCCCTGCTTTTCGCCAAAGTTTGCCTTATACCACTTGGCTTCTTTGAAAGACCTACATCGGTACCTGTTTTGCTAACCAAAAGAAATTCCAGGAGGACTTTTGTTTTTATGAGAAAAGGTGAAATGCAGAAGTAGCCTTCACCGTTTGTCTGGAGCCGCCTGCGATGTTAGGGAGGGAGCGCGCACCCCGCAGCAAGGGCAGCCCCAGCAGCCACGCTCAGCATCGCAGCGTCGACCGACTGCCAGGCTCTCCACCGTGCCCAGGTGCCTTCCCTCGATGGAGTTTTGTGTATCCCGTACCAAGATGTGTCCTAAGTTATCAGAAAAGCCTCAGAGAGGTTATTTTTGGGGTCTGGGGAGCTCGCAGACACTTTTGAGTAGAGGTTCACCGTTAACAGCTTCTTCACTTGACACCATTTCAACTTAGGATTTCCCAGGAACACTGGGCTTTCCGATAATGGGGAACCTGTAAATATAGCCTAATCTAGGGACTGGAAGACCTGGTGACCGAGGGTCCCTGAAGCATGGCATGAAAGGGAATGGGGTAGGAAGTTATAAACATGAGATGGGGATTATGATTCCCTCTCGGGAGCTGAGGAAAATGCTACAAGGCAACTTTCCTAATGAGCTGAATTGTGTGCACACAATCTGTGTTTTAACTTCCTGGTGACCAGCAGTTCAGTTAGTCTGTGCCAGGGGCCAGCACACTTTTCTTTTAGGGTCAGGCAGTAAACATCTCACACAGGCTTTGCGAGCTGAACGTTCTCTGTTATAACTGCTCAACTCTGCGGTAGTGGGAACGCAGCCACAGACAACACTTTAATGAATGAGTGGGGCTGGGTTTAAATAAAACTTTATAGATGGACACTAAAATTTGAATTTCATGTAATTTTCACGGGACATGAAATCTTATTTTTCTTTCGATTTTTGAATCAAAATTTAAAAAACCATTCTTAGCTTGTAGGTCATACAAAACAGGGAGCAGGCTGCATTTAGGCCTTGGCTGTAGTTTGCCAGCTCCTGGTCTAGGAGAAACTGTATTGCATTTGTGGTAGAGAAGGAAGGAGAGGAAGATGAAGAAAAATGGCCTTTATTAAGTACTGACATTTACCTCTATGTGAGTTGAAAGTCATTTGCTCTTTGCTTGCTCCACCTAGGTAAGTGGGTCTTGAAACGAGCCTCTCTTAAAAATATTAAATAGGAGTGTATTTTTTTTTAATTGAGCCCTGCTGATGGTAATTCATAGCCACCCTGGTTTGTGAATGTTTTATCTCAATTATGTTAGCCATCGTTGGCTGTCCTTTCCCTGAGGGCTGGCACCTGTGTTATGGCCACTGTATTTATATTGGCTCCCACAGACTTTTTTATGGAGTGGGCCTATGGTAATTTATTATTGTGCTGAATCAGCAAATTTGAGAGTACTCTGTGTGCACAGTACTAAGTATTAAAGGGAGCACATAATGAAAATATAAGACTTGGACCATAAAGCATAAGCCAATCTCTCTGGAATTTTGAATCCTGGTTTATTGTTTTTAAAAATGTATCATAAATGCTCAGCAATTTCAGCCCAATTTTCTTTCTTTTTAACAAAACGATGCTTTCCTATTTATCCACGTCTATTCCGCACTGATCCTTTCTTCCTCTTCTGTGACACCTTCCCACACCAGCCTGTCTGATCTCTGTTCTATGATCCTAGTGCATGCATAGCCTACAGCATGTTTGCTTATACTTCCTTCCTCCTGTTTATGACACACGCCAGGGATGCCTCTCCTTTGCCCTTTCCAGCAGTCTACACCACACTTTAAGGTCAGGTTTGGGTCCTTTTTTAACTTAAATATATTCTGTTTCTCCTTGTAACTCCTCAAGTCCTGAGGTCCTGGCCTAGTCGTCTTCTTTCACTTTGCATGTCAGATCCACAGAGAGAGGCAGAGACAACCTTAGCTTGTGAACAGAGATGGCCTCTAGGCCCCTTCAGTTCTAGCCAATGGTTAGCATGTGGCCACTGAGAATACACTGGAGAATATACTTACGCCAAAGCCGTGTGTCATTTAAAAGGACACCAGAGGGGGGGCGCCTGGGTGGCTCAGTGGGCTAAAGCCTCTGCCTTCGGCTCGGGTCATGATCTCAGGGTCCTGGGATCGAGCCCCGCATTGGGCTCTCTGCTCTGCGGGGAGCCTGCTTCCTCCTCTCTCTCTGCCTGCCTCTCTGCCTACTTGTGATTTCTCTCTGTCAAAAAAAAAAAAAAAAAAAAAGACACCAGAGGGGCACCTGGCTGTCTCAGTCCATAAAGCATGTGACTCTCGGGATTAGAAGTTTGAGCTCCCCATGGGATGTAGGGATTACTTAAAAATATATATATTTTTTAAATCTTTAAGAGAAAAATAAAACACTAAAAATAAAAAATAAAATGACCAGCGCGAGAGAGGATGGGGATAATATGGTGGAGAAAGAAGGTTCAGAGAAGAGTGGGTGAGGGAAACTGGGGCAGGAAATCTTAGGACACAAACCAACATGTTTAACATGACAGGAAACACAGAAGATGGAGTGATGTGGAATTAGGCTGTCCTCACCCTCATCTCTTTGTAAAAGTTTAGGAAAACTAATTTCAAATAAAAATTAGAAACAGAAAAGTATCAACTTCTAAATAATTTAAAATCTGTTATTGTAAAAAGAGAATCAAGAGGTAGAATAAACATATTCCAGTAAAACATGCCCACAAAACAAAATCCCAGCCTGCTATTTCAGAATGAGCTCAAAGATACGAAGAAAATGTTAAAAGATATAAAAGAAGAACAACATGAATTAGCAAGACCTCAGAAATGAAGTGACAGGACTCAGGGATAGATTTGAAATCAACAAAAATAAGTCAAAAAATGAAAATGAAAGCAGAAGGAATACCCGAGGGAATGAACACAAAATGAAAATACCTGAAGAGAAATCGAAGGTTAAGCGGAGGAAAAAATTTTAAATAAAAAAAGGAATAGAGGGCGCCTGGGTGGCTCAGTGGGTTAAGCCGCTGCCTTCGGCTCAGGTCATGATCTCAGGGTCCTGGGATCGAGTCCCGCATCGGGCTCTCTGCTCAGCAGGGAGCCTGCTTCCCTTCCTCTCTCTCTGCCTGCCTCTCTGCCTGCTTGTGATCTCTGTCTGTCAAATAAATAAATAAAATCTTAAAAAAAAAAAAAAAAGGAATAGAATGAAGAGGGAGAAAGGAGGTGTGATATTGTGGCTAAAATTGGAGCCACACAAAGATCCTGGAAGGGTAACAGGAGTCCCTCAAGAAGAAAACCAAAACAAGGAAGCAGAATAAAGAATCTGAAAAAATAGGGTTCAGAAAGACTTGCCTTAAAAGAAATTTGTTACGTATTTAAGAGAATATTGACAAACACCAAAATATATTCTAGTAAAATGATTGGGTTTTAAAGCAAAAGCAAAAGCAAGGGACTTTCAAAGAAAGAACATTAGATCATTTTCAAAAGCAGCATTTCATGCCAGTGGAGAAGGACGGACCTATTTCAAAGACTCAGGGAGAGAAGGTGTGAGACAAGGATTTTATACACAACCAATGGACTTTCAAATGTAAAGGGCACCAACCCATTGACCTGCCAGGACTTGGGAAATGATACTCCCAAGAATCTTTTCTTAGGAATTTACTTGATTTTGAGCTTCAGACACCAGAACAAGTAGAGACACTGGTCAAATTCCAGTGGTTAAGTACTAAATACTCAGCTAGTTTTAGAACTAAGATTGAATGTGTGTCAAAAGAGTGCAAGTATATGTGTTCTTTATGTTCTGAAAATGTGGACAGAGAACAGCAATAAAGATGGGAGAAGGAGCAAAGCTCATGCTGCTTTTCCCCCACTTTTTAGAAAATCATATTGATGATGGAATTAGGTTGTTCCACAGACTGTTGTATATATGATATGGAACAGAAAAAATGAATAGTTATGGTTCTTCTATTTCATTTGCCTTTATGTCCTTAAGATTCATGGTATGAAAAAAAAAAGATGTAAGTTTTAGTAAAAACTCTTCTGATTCAAATTCAGGTATTTGATTTAGAAGTATCAGTATGAACATATACACCAAGTTCATACTGATATTTTCAGTTCAAATTTATCTCAGTTTATCTAGATCTATTTATCTACCCAGCTAGCCCTGGTACTCAAAATTTGGTCTGGAAATACTATTTCCCACTTAAAAATGTACAAAACAAAGCAAAATAAGAATTCCTAGAGAAGTGACTCGTTTAAGATCTGAACAGAAAAAAATGACCAGATGAGCTTAGGACATCTCGTCGCATCAGATAGCCAAGAAGCTATCAAAGCCACTAGGTTATATGAAGCTGCTGGGGTTAGACAAAAAGCATTCAGGAGCCAACTTTAAGCGACTCCAGCTGGCCACAGATGGGCCAATTTGAGCTTTAATAATGATAATAATTGCAATGGAGTGAAACCCTTCAAATATGTTTAAATCCTTGAGTTCAAAATAATATTAAAAAAGACTAGTTGGCCACCTTTGGAGGGTGATAGGGAACGGACTTGTTATCCAGAAAATAAAAGGAAGAATCAAATATTTCTTATGCTTTTCTTATATGAACTGTACCACCAGGTGACTGCAGAGGAGATGAGGGAAAGCACCTCTTTATAAAACCATGCCGACTAATCAGTAGAAAGTAATGACAGTATTAAAATGTCACCATTTTTCAATCCTTAATAAATTAATAGCTCTAGGCATTGAGTATCAATAGCTATTCACATTACAGAGAGACAACCAGACATTATGTGCCTCTTGATGAATGGATACAGTTCCACCTACAGTCTTTCCTAAGGGATCAGACCTGATTTCTGGATATAGCTCTGGATCTAGCTGCTGATTTGCAGGGAACTCTGAGGACAGAGGAACATGTTGAATTACACCAGAAGTCTGCAACATCCACATTGTGTGCACCTCTGCATTGCAAAGAGCCAAGGTTCTTCAACAGTACCATGGAAAGAAGAGTAAGGGATGAAGGGGAGACATGTACATTCAAAGAGACCTAAAAGGCACAGCAAGTTTAAAAAATGGATGAGACTAACTGTTCATGTCTGGGAAGGTAAACTTGGCTGATAAAACCATAAAGAAGTGCACTGAAGTGATTTCTGTAAAAGTCGAGACTTTTGGAGGAAGGATGGGCTGAGCTGGGATGAGGAACACGGAAGCACTTCTGGGGTAGTTTAATAGTTTCTATTTTTTTGACCTGGGTGGTGCTTATAGAACGCTTTACCTTACAATGATTCAAGAAACCATATTTGGTGTGGTCTCCGTATTACTGTTTTATTTTATAATACATAGTTTTAAAAAGTGAAATGAAATGTCCCCAGAGACCCAGAGAGTTTAGAGAGCCTTTGGGAGCCTCATGATTATTTCTAAACATGTACATTTCCTTGGTCACCAAGAACACAACAGAGTATAACTGACATTCTCCTAAGCCAAAGGCTCTAGCTCAGGCAGAAAGAGAAGCAGAGCCTCTTTTCCTAGCGGTGTGGGTCATTACCACTCCAGCCCAGCCTAAATCAAGGCGTGTGTGTGCCTGGATGGGTGTGAAAAGGTAGGGGGGTGGTGAGGAAGAGAGCAGTGGAAGGTGTATATATAAATTGCTATACTGAGGAAAATTCACTTATTTAAGAGAAATATATTTTAGCATTTTGAATCAAGATAACTCAGGCACAAACAGCTTCTATGAAGATTGTCACAGATATTGTGGGGACATAAATCTGTTTGGGGGTGCAGTGATAACATTCATACGCACCAGCCAGCCCCCATGCATCCTCACAGGTAAAGCTTCCAAGGCTCATCAGGTGTCCCCATCAATTGGCTTTGGTGCCATTTTGTTTTCTGGGGCTGTTAGTTACTTCACTTTACCCTTCCAGGTGAAGAGCTCCTTTCTGAGCTCTCAGGTCATTATTCTCCCCTCCCCTAAGATCTAGGACACGGGCATGCTAACAATGCAGAGACTTGAGGAGTACCAAGGGCGTGTGTGGTAGGACAGGGAAAGGATCAGACTGGGAGTCCAGGCCTTGGGCTCTCGGCTGGGTTCCATCATTAATTAGTAAGCATGTGAACACAGCTGATTCATTTCATCTCCCTGTGCTCAGTTTTATCATTTGTTAATGGAAGGACTTGAGCTATAATCTTTCTAAGGTTTCTTCCAAAATAACAGTCTATTATTAATTGAAAGAGTCTTTGGCATCAAGAAAGGGAAATACATTACCAAGTGTGACATCACCAAGATTATGGTCCATTATAGAAAAGCACTTGGCTGAGAGTTAGCATGTACAAGTTCTAATCCCAGCTATGCCCTTAATAACTGTGTATTTAAAAGACAAGTCCTTTATCTTGTCGAGCCTGTTTCCTCATGCTAAAATGTGAATAACACTCATGTTTTAAGACTTTAAATGTAAGTAAAAAGACAAATTACAGACTAGGAAGAAAATATTTGCAAGTCACATACCCAATAAAGCCTTATATTTAGAATATATAAAACATTCTCAAAACTCAGCATTAAAACAAATCTAATTAGAGAAGGGGCAAAATTCATGCATAGACATTTCACTGAAGAGGATATACAGATGGCAAACACATGAAAAGATGTTCAGCATTATTAGCCATTATAGAAATGCAAATTTAAACCACAATGAGTTATCACTGTGTACCTATCAGAATGGCTAAAATGGAAGGTAGTGATAACAAACATCAATGCTAGCGAGGATGCAGAGAAACTCTATTATTCATACATTGCTGGTGGGAATGTAAAATGGTATAACTGCTCTAAAAAAAAATCACTTATCAGTTCCATTCAAAACTAAAAAGGACTGACCAAATAGCCCGGCAATTGGAGTTTGGAGCAATTTCCCAGATAAATTAGAATTTATTTCCACACACTTACTTGCATATCAATATTCATAGCAACTTTATTTGTAATAGCCCCAAATTAGAAACTACCCAAATGACTTTCGATGGGTGAATAGTTGAAAAACCCTGATATATCCATGCCATAGTGTACTACCTAGCAATGAGGTGAAACCCACTACTGAAACACACAACTTGGATAAACCTCAAAAAATTTATGCTAAGTGAAAAAAAAAATCCAATTCGAAAGCATAGGTGTAAGTCAACTACTCTGATACTGGTATACTGGAATCAAACAATTGAGTAAATGAATGGCAGATGACAAGAACCGAGTTTTTGTCTGCTGGAGTGGAAGGTTACAGATAAGCAAGAGCAGAAGGCTAGAATGATCATGTGGTAATTTATTACAGTTAGAGATAGCAGTTCAGACTCATATTTAGCTTAATAGAGATACAGATGTTTGCATTTAAAAATATTTATATATAGTATACATACACAGGTTAGTATACACATATATATTTCCTTGCTTCGCCAGCTGAGAGGGCCAAGTAGTAGTGACATACCAATAGCAATACGCAAACCCAGTGCCCATATCTTGGCTTCTAATACCATTCTTTAATAAAAGGAACTTAGATCATTAGAGAAATGGTTAATTCTAGGACTGGCACAGGAAATATACAAGATGAGTCTGGAACATCTTATAATGCCAGAAAGTAAAAGGAGCCACCAATCCCTACCCCCCCCAAAAATTATGCACATGCAATGATGAGGATATGTCAAAGAAATATAGGAGCCAATTGAAAGAATTCCCAATGGCTATAATTCTAATAATTTAAGCAGCAACTAAATCAGGTGGTATTAGAATATAATCCAGAGTATAAAATTGATATCCATGAGTCCATGTCAATATAAGTCACTCATTAAATAAGTGAATAAATGGGTATAAAAGATAATTTCTGTATGATTCCACTTATCTGAGATACCTAGAGTAGTCAAACTTAGAGAAACAGAAAATAGAATGCCACGGCTGGGGAGAGGGGGAATGGGGAGTTGCTATTAATGCATACAGAGTTTCAGTTTTACATGATGAAAAGGTTTTGGAGATTAGTTGCACAACAATGTGACTATACTTAACACTACTGAAGTGTGCACTTAAAAATGGTCAAGATGATAAATTTTCTGTCATGTGTATTTTACCATGATTACATTTTTTAAAAGATTAAAAAAAGACATTTTTGGAAAAAATGGTAGAATCTAAAGTCTGTATTTCAGCTAATAATATTGTTGCAAAGTTAATTTCTTAATTTTGATAATTATACTATGGCTATGTAAGATGTTAACATTAGGGGAAAACTGGGTGGAGGCATTAAGTAGAATCCCATATTGTTTTAGCAACTTTTCTGTAAGCCTAACATTATTTCAAAACAAGAAGTATTAAAAAAAAAAAACCCACTCTTCTGTTTGTGAGGATTTCAAATAATCTATGTAGATACGCAACCCAGAAGGAGAGAAGCATAACTCTCCATTTCTTGAGTGTGGGTTCCATGTGGTGATTTCCTTCCAAGGAACAATGTATGAGAAAGCTGAGGGAGAGGAGTGGAAACAACTTATCAACCAGGTGGTCAAGGTTAAAATCAGCAGTGGTAAGTCTTGATAGTCTGTACACTTTACTTCTGTGGTCATCTTCTCAAGAACATATGACCCCAGTCTAATGAAAAAAACATCCGGCAAACCCAACTCAGGGACATACATGGCCAATACTCCTCAAGATGGTCGGTCAAGGGTATTAAAAGCAAGGAAAGTATGAGAACCTGTCACAGCTAAGAGGGGCCTAAGGAGACATGACTAAATGTGATGTGGTCTCCTGGAAGGGATTCCAGAACATGAAAATGGATGTGAACGAAAAACTGAAGATACCCGAATAATATATAGCTAATAATAATGTAATAATTTGTTTTATTGTGACATAGATGCCACACTATACTGTAAGATGTTACTACTAAGGGAACCTGGTCTTATTACAGGGTTTATGGGAACTCTCTGTACTATCTTCACAACTTTTTTATGTAACATTCTTGAAATAAGAAAATTGTTGAGCTGGAGCACACGTTAGTGGTCGCCAGGGATGAGGATGGTGAGGGAGGGAGTGGTCAGCAGAGGGAAATTTTTGCGGTGATGGTATACTAACTGGGGTGGGGGTGGGGGGTGTTTGAGCGCTATCTTTGTGACAAAACTGCAAAGATCTCTGTGTGTGCCCTGAAACTACCTGACGTGTTTGCCCAGGCAGGTGTCTGGTTGTATTAGGATTCTCCAGACAGGAACAGAACTAATAGATTATATTTATACACAGACAGAGAGAGTGTGATTTTTTTTTAACACTTTTTTTTCAAGATTTTATTTATTTATCTGACAGACAGAGATCACAAGTAGGCAGAGAGGCAGGCAGAGAGAGAGGAAGGGAAGCAGGTTCCCTGCTGAGCAGAGAGCCCGATGCGGGGCTCGATCCCAGGACCCTGGGATCATGACCCAAGCCGAAGGCAGAGGCTTTAACCCACTGAGCCACCCAGGCGCCCCGATTTTTTTTTTTTTTAATAGCAATTGGCTCACTTGGTAATGGAGGCCGAGAAGTCCCACGGTCGGCTGTCTGCAAGCTGGAGGCCCAGAAAAGCCGGTGACATCCTTCAGTCCACACTACAAGGCCTGAGAACCCGGGGAGCCGATGGCGTGAATCCCAATCAGGGGGCAGAAGATGCGATGTGCACTGAGAGGTTCCATCTCAGCAGTGAGGCATCTCTTGCTCTATCCAGGCCCTCGCAGCACCAGCTGAGGCCCTGCCACACCGGGGAGGGCAATCCACTTAACTCCGTCTCCTGATTCAAACACGAACCTCACCTGGAAATACCCTCACAGACACACTCGGAAGCAATGTTTCATCGGGGCAACCTGTGGCCAGTCAGGCTGACACATAAAATGAACCATCACATCTTGTTTCATTGTTTTCTTCCAGTTGTTTAGTGTGAAGATGGATTTAGGGTCTTCTGGAGTGGTAGTAATGAACGCAGTGAGGGAAATCTTGGGAGACTGGTCTTGCGGGGGTCTCAGGGGCAAGGACAGCTTGGATGGTCTGAGAAGCAGCTGCAGAGATCATCTCTACCTCCCAGAGATGCACAGATCTCAATTTCTTTTGAAGCTTTTTCTCACAAAATCAGTTATGTGAGAGTAAGATGCTTATCTAGTACAGAGGCCACAGCAAGGGTGCGCGGCTTGACAAGGACACTGCAGGCTGGATTTCAGCTCCTACTTCCTTTCTCAGCCAGGTCTGCTTGTGCAGGGCACAACCTCCACAACGGGACATGGTAGCCCTGGCTGAGGGTTATACTCTGTCACATGTGGCATTATTAAGATGAGTAACCAAAAGAGTGGTTTGAGAATCTGTGGGTTGTGGACATGAAACTTCCCAGAGGAGGTGGGGCTTGATTTGAACTTGAAAAGATGAGGAGACGTTGGGACAGGTAGAGATGGGAGCAGGGAGTTCATGATCTGGATTTGCTCGCTTAAACCTCAGTGAGATCGTGTCTTCCTTGCTTACGTTACATTTTTGGTACTTGGCAATGTGCAGACAGGGAAGGAAATAAGGAAAAAAGGAAGAAAAACGTGATTATATATATGTCCTCATGATTCTATTTTTTTCCCACTCATCTTCCATACCCTCACATCGTTTGATCAGATTAGGACAGGACAGGCTTGAGGTGACAACCCCAACATGTCATTGGTTTTACACAGTGGTGGGAGATAAAAATGGAAACTCAAGGTGGGACCTGTTTGGAAGGTGCAAAATGACGGCATCGGAGACTTGAGACCCAGATATCCTTGAAAGTTGGACCTCCCATTTGAGAGTAAGCAAGGGAGACTTTGACAAGCTTCACCTGGGCACAGAATTCTTTTAGTGACCAAGCAGAAATACATCCCAGGTGTCTCGATTCTTATTTTACTGCTGTATCCACTAAAAATGGGAAAATTACATTTTAAAATAGCAAGCTTAGTTATGAGAGAAGATGTGTGGTTTCTAACCCTTTCGAGGTTTTACTATTTCTAATCTGTTACTTTCTCATTGATACAGGTCAATAAGACCTCGAACCTGTTTTCCCTTTAATTAATTCTGTAAAAAGAAGCCCTCGTGACACTTTAGGAAGTGCACTGCCACCACTGTGTCACACATAAAACCCTGGATATGGGCATTTCCCATAAAAGTGCAAGTGTCACGAGTAACAGCAGAGACACACACACACCACCGTTGCCCTCTTCCCGATTCCTTTTGCACCCAGTCATTATCTCATCTAACCTGTAAAGAGCCTTCTATAACCTTGGGCAAATCTTTTAGCTTTTCATATCCTATTGTCCTCACTCCCTAGCACATGTGTGACAGGTTGAAATTTTTGAAGCCATAACTGATTTCCAATATGTCCACCGTGCTACTGGTGTCCTCCCCCAGTACAGGCAGGGAGGCGGGCTTGTGCTCATCCCCTCAAGGCATGCATCTGACAGCAGAAAGCACAGGGGAAAGAAATTAAAAATACTCCCCACCCCCCCACCCCCCGCCCCGGCTTTTAAGTTTCAAATACCTAGACACTAGGCGAGTAGAAAGGACTCTGGGGCACAGAGAAAGGATTTGGAAGGAAGTTGGAGTGAGGTTTTCTGAGTGATCTTTCCTTCCTTCCCCTTTAGGTTAGCAAGCGACCCCCTAGGTCTGGAACCAAGATTCTGCTATGCTGGTGGAATGAGGGCTTAAAAATTAATAATGTTGAGTTGCAGAGAAATTTAACGGTATCTATTTCTTCCAACCACCTGTTTGTAGATGGAGATTCATGCCAGCCCCATGTGTGAACGCATTTGACTTCCCCGAGAATCTTTGTCAGCACATGATCACTCTGTGCACTGATTAGAACCCTCAAAAGATGGGGAATCAATCCATTCCAAGGCAAACCTTTTGTCCGTGTTGGGAAGTCATTGCTGATTTCAGGAATACCACCAGTCTAATGAACCCGAGTTGGAAAGAGGACTATATAAATTTAAATTTTCCTGGTTCCAGTGCAAGATGGTTGGCAGAGAGGGAAAAGAGGGCAAATTCTGCTTTGTTAGAAGTTGCTGACTGAATTCTCTGAGTCCCAGGAGGCTACCTAAAGCGGCCGCGCTCTGACCGTCCTGAGGCTGCTCTGATAATCTACTCTGACAGCTTCCGTTCATTCCACCAGACTCCTGTTATCCCAGCCTGGGTGCTGCAAATACCCAAAGTCCTAGTAAGTGTCACAGCGGGTCCGATTGATAGTTAAGGATGAGAGCGGGTCACATTTCTTACGTACCTTGTTGGCTTTTTGAAAGTGGAACATCAGGTTAAAGAAAGAATGAAAAATACATAAATGTATGTATGTTTACATACTCTCCAAGTAGAGCATGGAAATTCTACTTCAGAAGGGCTTTTAAAAAAACAACTTGACTTGCACCTGGGACCTGGGGCCCACCCCAGGCAGTGTGCAGACTGCCTGCCCACTCAGCCCCAGAGCCACTGATCATGGCAGTGACCAAGGTTTTGTACACTTTCTGGTATTTTTTTCTTCATGTACAAATGTATATGTTATGTCTCAATTTTTGTGCTTTAAATAAAAACAAGACATTTTCAGACAAAAAAAAAAAACAAAAAACAAAAAAACAACTTGACTCTAAACAAAAAATTGGAACAGAGTGTGAGGAGAAGAAAGTGCCAGCCTGGGGGCCCCCCACTTCTCCTGGGACACCATCAGTTTTACCGCTTGCCATGTCTCACTTAGAACTGCGAGTTTGTTTTTCACACTCAGGCCTTGTAAGTTCCTTCAGAACAAGGACTTCTCACTCCTGGCTCTTGTCCTCGTGGTCTTGTTCAGACTGGTGGACGTTGGCTAGGTGACCCTAACTGGCTATAGTGGATTATTAACTAGCCTTTCCTATCACTCCAAACTTGAACTCCAGCCAGGGATCTATCGTTTAGATATCTGACATCATGGGATATTTGGTGAGAAAGCTTAATCCATCCACAATGTTCAAAAAATCTAGGGCAGGATGGATCTCCAACATTATATGACAAGCTTTGATTGCTTTCAGCAGAGGTCTGACTGGTTCTTTGAATCAGCCATTGGCTTTACGTTCAGGTGTAATGTATTCTGAACAGTAACCCAGTAAATCAGTCTCAAATCCTGCGCCAAACATTCTTCCCAGATTCAGACAAAAGGCAGAAGTTTGGTTAGAATTTTCTCAATGATTCTATGTCCAGTTTGTGTGAGCAAAGACCCCCCAAATACTATTAAACTCCTTAGTGATGTGAACCAGATGGAAAATAAAACAAAAGAATTCACAACTCATGTTAGACTGAATTGAATGTCTTTAATTTCACACAATGAATAACATATGAATAGGATTAACTTTTTTTTTTTTAATAGTTAAGTGCTCTATACTGTGCTAACCTGATCTGGTAGCGAAAAAGACTGAGCTTTCTTTTAGAAAAAATGTTTAAAACCCAACATCTAAGACCATGGAGGAGCATGACAGTAAAGCATGCCAGATGTATCTACGCCTCAAATAACAGCAAGTCCGTGTTCATTTTAAATGTACAAAAATGCTTTATGAATAAAAACTGTTACAAAAAGAACATTTCAAACAATGTACAATTTTCTTGCCTCTATATTCAATAAAATACAAATACATTTTTTGTTCTAAAATATGTTTACATACAATCAAAGTAGAACATGCAAATTACACTTTAAAAAAGGCTTTTAAAAACCACTTATGAATACAAACTAAAAATTAGCCAGCACGACTTATAAGACAATCTTGTGCCCCATTTTTTTTCTTTTGAAATATATATATACATATTTAACACATCATGTGCATTTATTATTATTTAAGAAATAGATTTTTTAAAAAAGGAAGAAAAGAAAGACACCAACCTAGGTTGGAACTGCCCTTCAGTGTTGACCGGTGGCAGCTCTTCTCAATCCTTCCCCCCTGTAGTGTTTATTATACCTGGGGAAGTGGGTAATCGATATCCAGGAAGTTTCTTCCTTGGTTGATATGTGCTTCTAAGACTGTTCCCCAAATGACCGAGTCCCACAGGAGGGAAGACTCATCAGTGGGGCAAACTCTCCAAGAAACAAGAGGCAGAGGGAGCCTTGTATTGTGGAAAGAAACTTTAAAAAACACCAAGAAAATGCTACGGTATATTACAGTTTGAGTTTCTAGGCACTGTGATGACATTATCTGTAAGCTCTGGCATTTGGACCATTGTGATACTAGAGGGTAGTGTTGAGAATAATGTCTATATTTATCTACTCTTACATGATGAAAAGGACTGAAAATCCCGCAATGTAACACTTAAATGGCTTCTGAGGCATTTCGGCTTCTGCCACCCCGTCTCTCTCCATGCTACAGTTGGCATTTAAAGGCTTTGGAAATATATGTATAGACTTCAGACAGTTCCCAGGTAAATCTTCCTAGTGGTAGGAAAAAAATATTCTCAAAAACTCATTGTCTGAATATCGTTGGGTAATAAGCTGTAGGAGTGGGATTTTTCTCCAAAAGTACTAAACCCAAATCCTTTATGATCTGCATGTAGTACATCACCTGATACTATAATTCTGTCACCACTTGCTTATCATATTTATAGAGCCAGCAATGTGCAGAGCACAAATTCCGGCTGCCATGGAACATGGCCTCCCACTCCGGACAGTAGCCAAGTTAACATGCTAATCCTCTGTCAGCCCTTAGTCACCTACTCTGGGCTGTCAGTGGTTGTTGAGTCCCGGTCCTGCCAAGTCACAACCCAGCCCCTGACATGCTCTCCTTTCTTTTGACCTATCTTCCCTGGGTTGTAGCCAGAGCCATGCTATTTGAGGAAGTCAGACTTCTGGATCTTTCATCTGAGATGAGGGGTTGAAAAGCAAGTGGCTCCTCAGCCACTAAGGAGGGTAGATCAGAAGACCCATCATCACCTAGAAGGAGGCTTTTGCATCTCAGTTTATCCTCTGCTCACCCCTAATCAGACTCTCTATAAGTGGGTTCACGCCTGTTTGCTGAAGGAAAGTATTCCAGAAAAACAAAACAAAACAAAAGATTTCTAATGAAATAATTTGTGGAGGTGTTTATGGAGTCCTATACATCCCAAATGACATCTTCCCTAAATGAAAATGCAGCCCCAGAAGGCAGTGTTGACTGGCTAGAGATGCCTCGGTCCAGGTCAAGATTGCTGGGGTTCTCATCCTGGGTCTGCAGCAAATGAGAGGTGAAACTAGACTGGCCCAGTGTTGAGCCTGGACAGGAGAGGTGAGGCTAATGGGAAGGGGTTAGTTAGAGAATAAGGAGAAGGTTGTACCAGTGAGAGGAGTTAAGTTAATGGAAGGTAGAAGAAAAAGGGAAACGTCACGTGACACTGAAGGGGTGCTGGGCAGGGGAGGGAGGAAGTTGGCAGGTGCTGGGACTTGCTTCCACCTTCCATGGGCTTATTCAGCATGTCTCACCCTGGGTCCTCTGCAGTTTCCTAATCTATTTTTAGGGTCCTAAGTATGGAGGATTTGCATTTAAGTCACATGACAACTGTAGAACTGAGTTTATGTATAAGTGAGAAGCCTGCTGTATCCCTCCAGGAATGCCTTACCTTGGTCTGGAAATTCTAATGCATCCTTAACTTTTCTGAAATTTCTCTCCAACTAGAGGTTAATGTCAATTAGGGGTTGGGTCCTTCTTTAAGAAGTTTAGAGAGGGGCCAGCTCATTCTCGTCTGCAGGAAGGTTTAGTCTGCTCACAGTCTTGGTTGGGGAAATGCTTGGAAGAAGGGCAAATGCAAGAATGAAGGAAATGATTTTTCAAGGCCTGACAGGAGAGAAATCCCTTTATGGTTTAATTGGAATGAAAATGGTTGCTCTTTCATAGCAATGGTGGGGTGAGCGGGGCTAATTTAAATCTTCCTCTCTGGTGACTTTAGAACCACTCAGACATGGCTTGGGAATGACAAATTGAAAGTGGCTGGTTTGATTTTGCTGTTCAACTTGTGTGAAATGCCAAAGGTCCACCTAGGTCACAAACGGAGTATCTATGATATAAGCTTTAAAGTACAGGAGAATGCATCCCTTTAAACTTACATATTACTAGGATTAAATGTGACTGACCTAGTGGGGAGCAAATGATGTTAAGTCCAAGGTGACAGGGCAGAATAGGATGGCTCTGTGGGTAATTTCAACCAATTGTTGGTGCCATGACAGAGCAGTGATGTTCGCAAGCATATTAACTTGGGATTTTTAAAATTTACTCCCATAGATACCCCATCCCTTATTCTCCTGTGTTCCCAACAAAAATCCATCTCTCTCTAAGGAAATGGTGTTGTGTTTTGAAGTGATAATACAATTTCCAGCCAGTCCCAAGTTCCTGTAAAGAACCTTAATTTGGAGGTAAACCAGATATTCTAATTCCCATTAGAAAATTGAATTCTGTCTCTCAGTGTCTCTCTTTTTATAATCTACCATGCCAGGTGTTTGATGTCTTGGGGAAGGTAAGGGGAGGAGGAAGGGAGGAAATTGAAAATACTTATTTGAAATTTCCACATCTGACTTTTAGAAAACATCTACGGCGATGGAATAACTTCATATTCATTCTGAGTCTTCTTAACATGTTTCACTTGAGCTGTGGAAATGGGTGTTAGAGATGGAATATCTGTCCACGCTAAACCGATGGCTAGAGTACAACTTGGATGAGAAATGTACAGTTGAAATTGACCATTTAAAAGACGATTTGTCACACACAGTTTGCATCCATGCAGACTGATAGATTTATAATTACATTATGTACAAAAATGTTTTAGTTTATTAAGGCAACCACAATTTGGATACTTTGTCCAAGGTGGCTTGATACAATTGGAGTGGTGATACCCTTTGAGCATTTTCTTTTCTTTCTTTCTTTCTTTTTTTTTTTCCAGATAAGAACACTTACTCCCATTTGCTTTTAAGAAATAATTACCAAGAGATAATGGACTTATTCTATTGTCTTGTTGTTTCCTTTTTTCAATGACTTACGATAGTTACTTGTATGAAAATTCACATACCAAGGCATTGCTAGACATTTGTCTTTCTGGTGGGTCTGGGGTTTCAATTTTTGGTGATTTGTCAGTTATTCCATTTGCTGTGGGTTATTAAAACCATTTTATTCTGCCTATTCTCTGCTGATATGTTTTAAGTATAAAAATAACCTGGTTGACACCCCGGCCAACATATCCTCGGCTGCTCTAAATCACTTATTAAAAAGGCTCTATCAATACTGAGTATCTGTCTCACAATGATTGGGATTCAAAGCCAAGTTCCTTGAGACAGCATGCCAAGGGTGAACATTACAACACACATAAAGTTTACATTATTTAGGTGTGTACCAAGGAAAAGAAGGCAACAAGTAAGTTAATGAAAAGGTATAGGGAAGTACAACGGGCAAAGGAAAACTAGGAATCAACTACACTAAGTATCAGTGTGTGGTACAGAGGAGGCATCCAGAAGGATCTGGATCCACGTCTAAGGTTGCCTATCACTAGCATTCCACCTTCTGATGACGAATCCATCTGAGCAACTGTATGGTTAACGGAAAGATTCGGGTCACCTGAAGGTGATGTTGGTGCCCCGAAGCCTAGCCGAGCTTGGAAAAACCAAAATAAAAGTAAAAACCAATTAAATGGAAATGGGTCACAACAAAGCCAGTCGAGAAATTTGCAGCTTTTCTCCCCTTGGAATGTTTCCTAATTGAGGGTGCTTCCCTTTCGATTTTCCTGGCCAGCAAATGCAATGGAATCAGAGACGCACCTTGGATGCAGGAGGTCGGGTGGCTGTCGGAGAGCACCACCGGCTTTCTGCTCCTCCATGGGTCTTCTGCTCGCCTGCAAAGGATCTAGCCATACTGAAGTGCCACGTGGTTTGCAACTGCTGTAAAGCACAGACAAGCTCCTTTTGAAGGCGTCCCCCTGCTTTGCTTTCCCAAGAGCTACTGATGGCTCCACCCCGTCATCGGGCGCGATTCTGCCTGCCCAGCTTCTGGAGAGAAGGGCATCGGTGTCCCTGCAGTGTGGGATTCCGCCCCCACCCCGGCTCACTGCACTTCCAATGTGTCAGTTCCCCCAGCCCCAGGTTCAGACGCCCAGACCCACCCTAGGGAAGGCCATCACTCTCACTCCCTCGGGACTTCCTCTGCCTTTTGGCCTTCACCTCCTCTTCCTGGGGCAGGGGCTGCTGCGGGGGCGGCTGCTGCAGGGGCTGAGCAGTAGGCTGAGGTTTGTGTTTCCTCTTCCCTCCTCCTCTGGGGGTCTTGGGCAGGGGTGGGGGAGGTGGGGGCGGCGGTGGAGGCGGGGGCGGGAGGGGCGGCGGGGGCGGCGGGGGCAGGGGCGGCGCCTCCCGGGCCATGTGGATGACCGCCTCGATGGTAGCCATGATGGTGTCTTGAGTGGCTGCTGGCTCCAAGACAAGCGGGCTCAGGCTCGGCTTCTGCCCCCTCTTGCTGGGAAGGTCGATGCATTTTTCCAGCACCGGCATTTGGTCTCTGGAGTCCTCATCGAACTGCGTGGGCTGCTTTCGCGGACGCCCTCTCCTCTTCTTGACGAAGTTGTTGCCTGTCTTTGATTGTCTCTGCAGCCGCTTGGCCTTCAGGATCTTGTTCACGTGGTCCAGGTTCTTCTTGGTGGACAGGATCTTGGAGTAGTTGCACATCTTGCGCACCTCGCACTGGATGGCCTCGATCTCCCGCCGCTTGAATCGCTTCTTCAGGGAGGAGCTGGCTGCAGGAGGGGAAGAGAGAAGGTTGAGCACCAGAGGCAAGCTGCCCGAAACCCAGCCTGTGTAGGGACGACTGGCACTGTACTTGGCCGTGACGATCCTGGAAAAGCAACGCTATGGATGCGACCCAGTATCTATTCTTCCTTTCTCTTTATGGAAATTGAAAATAATAAAAATAGTAAGTATCTTCAGTGTACATGGCATTCCTTTTATACCATTTCAATCTTCACAACAATTCTGTGAAATACCCTTGTTGCTGTTTTTGAGACTTAGAAACTGAAGCTCACACCTTGTAGGATACTCTGCCCTGGTGGTCAAGGTCAGACTTGGTGTTCCCATGACCTTTCCCTATTATAACTTTTTTTTTTTTTTATTCAGCCCTGTGACATTTGATCTGACCGAATTTAGGATTAGGTTATGCTTTCTCTTTTTGTAGATGTCGGATGCAAAAAATGACAAATAGTCCTTTATAAAAAGCAATCTGGATCATTCATACCTACTACCAACCTCACAAAAGACACACCTTGACCTTGACACACCTTGTACACGAACCCCCTTACCTCTAATCCTCCTCTACTGACAGAAAGGGGGATTATTTTCTGGGACACTCTATTTGAGATGACACCATTTCTCTAATTTGTGCCCCCAGTGTTCTGGATTTGTCAAGCTGCCTGAAGTGTCCCACTGACTGAATGACTAACCAATTCATCCTCTGGAAACCTTGAGGAAAATCAGCCAGATGTTTCTGAGTCATTCACACTCCCCGTACTGGGCTGTCTGTTGTCTGCAAAGAGTTCTTTTCATGTCCTACTGGCCAGATGCACTTCTACTGTCAGAGTCAAACTTCTAGTCTCCAGAAGTCCGGTATTGCCACCACTAAGCAGCCTTCAGAACCCCTTCCCCTGCAAGTTCAGACACTGTGAAGTATGAATGGCTTCAAGACGTAGCAGACCTTTCCTCCTTTAGGTCATTCTTTCTCCCTGTGCTGTTCCTGAGCAGACACGCATGTACAACAATGTGTGTGCCCACGCGCATGTGCGTGCACTCGCGGGCACTCACACATACTCTGCTGCCCCATCTCCACACTGGCCCCTCCCTTTTTATGAACCCAAGAGGTGTGTCCTCACTTAGTTTTTTTGCTGCTGTGATGCACCCTAAATGCTCAACCCCAAGGACGCCCATGGAGAAGATGCCGACCCTTACTAAACATTACTGAGACTGAAAGGAAATGTGTTTATTCTGGCATCATGGTTTGCTGTGTTATTCCAGGTTTTTTTCAACCAGTAGAGAGGCGGAGTAAATTATCTTAAGGGAAATGAGGAATAAAAATGCTGAAAACATGGATACCACTCTTGCTTATTCTGGGGCACTTCCACTTTATTCCTTTCCCTGCTTCACCCCCCTTTCCCTCCCATGCTGTGCCTGACACAGAACTCCAAGAGGGGATCATTTGAAGTTATTTACGCCCCTGGCTTTATGGAGTGGGAAGCTCTAAGTCCCACAGGACAGGTCAAAATGTTACTGCTTTCGGCCCAAGGTCATTGTAAGACTTACTGAGCAATGAATAACTACTGAACAATCTTTAAAATAAGTTATAAAGATCAAAATAGAACAAAGCCTGAGTGAGCTTCTGAGTATAAAAATAAATTGTTTGTAGTTGGTGTTGTGAAAGGAAAAAGGTTGCTCAATTGTATGTTCTCAGATGGGGAGGCAAATTTTTGTCCATCTTTATGTCCCTCACACAACGTGGCATGCTGCCTTGCCCATGGGCGTCATTTGAAATTTGTTTTTGGACTGATGAACCACACTAATCATTGCTGCCTTAGAATCACAGGCTTCTCTAGAAGAGATCTAGTTTGGATTCTAAAGCAACCACTGCAAACAGAGCGACAGGAAGAGCTCGCAAGCCTCCAGGTCCCAGCCAGGCAATCTACCTTGTCTGCCCAGTTGGTGAGTAAATGAGAATGAGTCGGAGGTTCTCCACAGACCTCAGGCATTCTTCCCAATACAGACGGCATCTGCAGTTTACCTTTTTATCAGTTTATCTCATCTTTGGGGAAGAAAGCGCTATGGAATGTATCATATAGCATACAGGTAAAAAGTAAAACATTTTTAGGCAATTACCTGGCAATATTCCAGCTGAATAAACCTGGAAAACTCTATGAGCTGCGGGTCACTGGGGATCAACACAAGCACTGGCTTGTCTCTTGCTGTGTTTTCTTTTTATCATGAAGTGCCAAAAACAAACAAACAAAACCTAGTAGATAATACCGTATTCAGTAATTTATTCTATGCTGTATATATTTTATTAAGCCCTTGCATTGCAAAGTGATTATGAAATCAGTTGATTCTGAGTAGTGTAAATGTACCAAACAGTACTAAAAATATTATTAACAACTACTTTGCACCCACCATTCACATTGAACAAATGTTAACTTTCACCACATATGCATTATTTTTTTTTAAGGAAAGAAAATATTATAGGTTTAGCTCAATCAGTGCTCCTTTCTCCTTTCCCTTCTCTTCCCTCCCCTCCTCTTCCCTTCCCATGCTTGTATTTATACTTTTACTGCATATGCTTGAACCCATATTAGGAAAAATGACCAGGCTGAAACCACCTAATGCTGGTGATGCTGTAAGGAAGTGGGGACCCTTGCACACTGTTGGTGGGAGTGGAAACTCATATCATCATATCAGAGAGCAGCTGGGCAGTGACCACTGGCACTGAAGATGGGCATGCTTAATGCCCCAGAGATTGTGTTCAGGTTGCCTCCTTTACTCATTTGTAGCAGGAGGCCGAGGATGTATAACGATGTTCCTTGAAGCTCAGAAGACTGAAAACAATCTAAATGTTAAAGGTATAATTAATCAGTTGTGATACAGTCAAACAACAGAATATTATACATCTGTCAAAAGGGAAAAGCTACACATAATATATCAGTGTGGTTAAATATAAAAAAAAAGTTGGAAAACAAAAGTGAATAAAAGTCCTTGTAAATATACTATTTATAAAAGTATAAAAACACACAGATCCCTTGAATTTTTATTTCATTTTCAATGTCCAGGTGCAGAGGTTTAAAGTAAATAGAATGCAGAAGCTCAATTTTGAATTAAAGGCTAGCTGGCTGAAATTTTATTCTTCCTTCTCTCCAAAGCTACCCCATGGCCCTTTAGAAGCCACTAGTGGAGTGCTGTCTAGTACAAATTTCTGCGGTGGTGGCAATATTCTATATCTGTGCTGTCCGATTTGGTAGCCCCTAGCCACATGTGGCTACTAAGCCCCTGAAATGTGGCTGATGTGACAGAGAAACTGCATCTTTAATTTAACTTGTATCTAAATAGCTCCGTGTGGCTAGTGGTTACCATACGGGGTAGCTCAGCTCTTGTCCCAACACCACAAAATAAGGAGGTACACTGGGTTCATTCAGGAAAACACAGACTGCGGGAAATTCTGGGCACACCACCTGTGTGGTGGCTTTAACAAATAAAATGCAAGGAAAGAAAGGCAGGGGAGGGGGTGAAACTGTACATTAAAAGAGACTTAAGAGATAAAAGGACCACATTTTGCTTCCAGTTTAAACAAACTGTCAAAAGAGATCATATTTCATGAGTTCATGGAATTCTGAATACTGTCTGGGCATTTCATGATATTATTTAACCACTGTTTATTTTCTTAGGTGTTTGGTAATTGCATTATGATAATTTTTTAAAGTACTCATCTTTTAGAAATATTTGCTAAACTATTTATAAAGTCACATGGTATCATCTGGGATCAGCTTTGGAATAACAAGGAAGGGAGGAGGTGAGTAGAAGTATTGACGAAGTAAGATTGACTCTGAAGTGATATTGTTGAGGCTGAGTGATGGGCACACAAAGGTTTATTATGCTATTCTGCCTACTTTGGTATATACTCGCTAATTCCATAATACGTAGTTAAAAACCTATACATGGTAAGTGCCAATAAAATATCTTTCTTATAATCTTAGGACAGTAGAGTGCAGGGGTTCTATTTCACCTAAATAATTTTCGAAAGGTAAGAAATGTCCTCAGTGAAAGGCATGCATCATCTCCCTAGAAAATTCCTGCTGGTATTAACCCTCCTGGCTTAATGGGATGGGAGAAGGAATGAGTGCTCTGGAATTTACACTGTGATCAAATGAATAAACACATCAGGACCCAGTCTCCACGATGCCATCAGATGTGAAGACTTAATATCCCTCTTTCTTTTTGACATTAGAAGCTTTGGAGGAAGGGGTTCATATTTACTGGACATCTGAATATTATTTTGTCCTTGTATGCACAACCCAAATATTTCAGTTGGGGTTTGTTCCCCCTGCATGTGAACCGTAGCAGAGTGCAGGGCGGTGGGAAGGACTCTTCAGGGGCAGCTGGAAATTCTGAACAAGGACGAACCTCTTAGCCCCTCTGGATCTCTCTTTCTTCATCTATTGCATTGGACAGTTAGACAGATGCTCTCAAAATTCCCTTCTAGATTTAATGATTGCTGTTATTCTTTCCTATCCTCATCATCCATTGCCTTTCCAAATGTGAGGTGGCTTTCTACAACATTTACTCCCTCTAATGATTTTGAAATCCTAGTGGTGGGGGGTGGGGCGGGGACTTTGG
This sequence comes from Enhydra lutris kenyoni, assembly GCF_002288905.1. NCBI lineage: Eukaryota > Metazoa > Chordata > Mammalia > Carnivora > Mustelidae > Enhydra > Enhydra lutris. Next base: position 38,392,148 of record NW_019154092.1, on the reverse strand, counting down.
ACTTGGCAGGGTTTGATATTCACAAATCTTTCTCCTTATTGCTTATGATTTCATTGTCCCTCTAAATGTTTTCAGATTTTTCTCTCTTCAAATGGTTTCATTATTAGACAGTAATTTCTGGGCTCTTGCAGCAAAGATTGATTCCATATTTGCTCCCCTTCTTATAATGGATCCATATCTTGACTGTTCTTTGTTAGTTTTAAAAAATAATTATGAGTGGCCAAGGCACAATGAAAATTCATGTCTTCATAACTCTGCAAAGCAAATCATCTTCTAGACCTTTCTCTGTCTTTAAAATTGTCATGCAAATGGTTGACTTGGTTTTGGGCCCAGATCTAGCTTTTCTATCTTTCTGCTCCCATTATCAGAGGATTGGCTCATCAGCATTTGTGGATTTTGTCACATCTTTTATGATAATCAGAGACTGGACTTAGCCCTGTGTTTTGTGCTCTGACTTTGCAGATGGAGGACAGGGACCGTGAGCAAGATAAAGGCTCACAAGGCTTCATTATAAGAAGGTTGCCCCCCGATAGATGCTACTTGTTTGGGGACTACTTTGTCCAAGTGCAAGACTCACCCTATTTTAACAAGGAAGTTCTGGGTGCATCAGAGAGGGGAGTAAATTCATCTCTAGATTCATTAGGATGCTTCTTGCTGTTTAAATATCCCTACGGGGAGGTGGGCTAATCATTGGGACTGTTGCACTGCCTGGAGTTGCCTTCCAGGGTGGAAAGGGCTGGAACACCACCATCTCCCTCAGTCCAGGCAGAGAGCTGCGTTGCGAACTGCATTGTATGGTGATTCACCTTAAGGTCCTTCCAAGGACGAAAGCCTTCTCTTTCCTTAACACTCCCAGAGTCCCCAGCACAGGCTTATTTACACAGTCCTCCATGATCTGCTATACACTACGTGCTCAGCAAATACAAGCTCAAGGGAATTCACGCATTTAATGTTCTCCCATGAAATCGCGCATTTTGGGGGGAACTTTGTACTTAACTCAGTAATGATCTCTTGTTTCCCTAATGCTGCCTTTTATTTTTTAATGGGATGTATGAAGCAACTTGCCCTGGCATGCGCATGTTATTCCTTTTTCCTTAGAATTTAAATTAACCTTCTACGATCCGATCCTGGCCTTAAAGCCTCTTTTTTTTTAAAAAAGATGGCAAGTTGCCTCTGCTGTGGAGGCGTCTGCAAGGCCGGGCACATCTGAGTTGCTGTTGGTCACCAGCAGAGTGCTAGAGTACTGCTTTCCAATTTCAAAGCTGTAATTTAGAATTAAGGGTTAGCAGATGTGGGAGATTCGTCTTGATAGAAAGGTGCTTCCATTCTGTTTTTAAAGGCATCTTAAGGGGCGCCTGGGTGGCTCAGAGGGTTAAAGCCTCTGCCTTTGGCTCAGGTCATGATCCCAGGGTCCTGGGATCGAGCCTCGCATCGGGCTCTCTCCTTGGTGGGGAGCCTGCTTCCTCCTCTCTCTCTCTCTCTGTCTGCCTCTCTGCCTACTTGTGATCTCTCTCCGTCAAATGAATAAATAAAATCTTAAAAAAAAAATAAATAAATAAAGGCATCTTAATCCAGTCTGGAGTTCCTCTGGAAACATGACTCACTTGTTCAAAGCACAGTCCCTGCTTGATTCTCCGAGGACAGCTTCCTAATAAACTCAGGGGTTTGTTGTGAGGTAACTTCCTGTCTGGGCTGCAATGGCTTGGGGGACCCCGGTGTGGTTGTGCTCTTATTTCACATTCTCCTGGGGACAAGCGATAGCTGGTGGCGAAGTGGGCCTTTTGGGTGATAGCAAAAGGAAGTGTGGGGTGTTGCATTTTACATGGGGATCTCGGAAGAGGCAAGGACCACCAGGGTGCCCCCCGGCCTAGATTCTCTGGGAGGCAGTACCGGCATGAGGGATCCAGGAACTTGCCTCACAGCCCATGCTCTCTGTGCCTCTCCAGCTCTGATCGCCTCTTCCTTCAGCTACTTCCTTAGTGCGCTGCACGTTCCCCACGGAGGAGACTCTACCACGCCGTGAGAAAAAATATATGAATAGTTTTATATATATTATATTTTATCTAAAAAATAAGAACTAAGTTAAGCATCCTAATGCATAATATTTGGAGCAACTGTGATGGCCTTACGTGAGCTATAAATGAATAATTTATCACCCGTCAGAGTTGGGAAGAAGGGACCCATGAGAAGGAGAGGCCACGTTCATTCAAAGGGCCGACAGGCATTCCATCAGTTTATTACTTTTGGGGTGTTGTCACGTCCTATATTCAAAATGCTACAGTAGGTCAGCCCTCCTGGTTCATTTTAGAAAATCAAGGTCTTTGAAAAGAAAAAAAACAAAAACAAAACCTTTGAAATAAGATCAGGAATATCCATGAAGTAAGTTATATGCCATGCAGAGTTTTACTGATTCCCCTTAGCAAACTGTATAAGAGTTGCCATTTTCAGAGATGAATTTTGGCAATTTCTGGTATAAAAAGACAACGGTTCTAAATGTTCTCACCTTTTCTGAGCTGTCAATGGGCTGTCAGTAAAAAACACAAACAGAAACTTAATGTCTCGTTAGGGTAAAATGGGCAAGAACGTAACTGCTTTTCCGAAGAATCTCAATACTTGAGACAGCATTTTTGAAAGCTGATTGAAAATGTTTCCACTGTTTGGCAATTTTGTTGCTGAAATGATATATCGTAACCTATAAAATCCATAAAATCTGCAAATTAAGAAATCTCGTAAACAGTTAACTTTCAAATGAAGAGTTTCTGAGATCTGAACTCATTAAAAAATGCAATGCCTTTTGATATGCCAGACCATCTGATTGTTAAGGAAGCTGGTTAGCCAAATTTCAACAACAACCTTTGCTTAATTGATGTATGAGATTAAAAAAAAAAAAAGTATCCTGATTTAAGCTCAATGATGCACTTTCTCCCTTTGGACGTATGTTTATGTGAGATATCCTTTCAACCTACAACATCTACTAACAAATACTGAAACAAACAGACTTTGGAATCAGAGCTTATATTGCTTTATCATAAGTGTTAAAAAAAAAAACCCAAGGTTTTCAAAAAGTATTCAAACTCATTCAATTGGCCCTCCTGAAATATTATTAGAAATATTAAAACGAGTGTAAAATTTTGATGACAGTGAAAATATTTTTGTTTCATGAATAATACAAAATGAAACGAATTTTTAAAATCACTTTAACAATATGATTTCAGAGGTATCTCAACCTTTTAAAGTTTGTATTTTCAAAGATGAGCGCATACATTCTGAATACGTATTTACATGGGGGAACAGTTCAAAATTATGTTACTGATATCGCCACATGATCAAACACTGGGGCTACTTTGAAGTTGTCCTTTCTCTTTCTAAACTCCTGAAGCGTTTGTTCACTCAGTATTTAATTCTGGAGGATCTTAACTTTCTATGAGTGCACGGCATAGGAAGCCTTCAAGCTTCTTGAAGACAGGCGCTGTGTGCTCTTCTCCATTCCCTAATGGAGAGTGCAGTGCCTTTCTCACAGTGGATGCTTGCTTAAGATTTCTTGCCAGATTATTTCACATCGTAAGTTCCTGGAGACCAAAGCCTGGATATCATTAATCTTTATATTCCCTAGAGCCGCTTTAATTGAATCCCATGTAATTCTGTGGCAATCGGAAGAGTGTCCCCTCCGTGGAGAGCTACTACAATGGGACTTGAGGCCAACCTCCCATCTTCGGTTAGGCAGTCCTGAGGTCCTGCCGCCCAGGTTCCCAGAATCCTTGACTTGTCTGATCCCAGGGGAATAATGCCAGTCATCTCAGGAGCTGAGTTTTGGGGGAACCACTTGTGGTTTTGGACAGATAAAGGTGGTGGTAACTTGTCTCCAGAGAGAACTGGCTGCTAGCCTTCCAGCTAGCAGATAGCCTTCCAGGAGGTGACTAGGACTCGGGGCTCGTGAGGCCTGAGAGGGTTGGGTGATGGGAGGGAGCTCAGAGATCAGCAGAGGTGACTGTTCCTGTCTCTAAGGTGCACTGGGCATATTGACCACGGAGGGGTCCACAGAGGAGTCCTTCAGAGCTGGGAGTCTTTCTGGGGGTGCTGCTTATTAAGGCCACTGTGGCTTCCTGGGCTGTTGGCACAGAGAGATTGAGAGTCGGGGCACTCGGAAACAGGCATATGAAGGCCACTGAGGCCTCCTCTGTTCCTTTCAATTAACTTTGGCTTTTGTCTGCTGCCCGTGGCTCAAGCCCCAGCAGACTGACTAGACAAGTTGAGAGGCTGGAGAGAAATGCAGCGAAAGCCAAAAAGTTTGACGCTGCATCTGCTGAGTCTCACAGCACGCCAGGTGGTCACACGGCGGGGGTGGTCGCACCCTCTCAAAGGGCTCTTTATATTTCTTTTTTTCTTTCCTCTCAAACGTGGCATAACTGTATCTTTAACCATAAATACCACCCCTTATATAATACACCAATTATTGTAGCTGTGTGTTCGTACTTGATTGCGAGAGATTTTCTCTTTTAAATTTTGAAAAAAAGGAAGAAAGAAAAAAAGAAAGAAAGAAAGAAAAAAAGAAAGAAAGAAAAAGAAAAACAGGAAAGAACAAAGAAGAATGCACTATACATGATCTTAAGAAAATGTTCACATGTTTAATATTTAGGCTCAGCTAAAATAAATCCTGTTGACCATACCAGCGTTTGAAGAATTCCACCAAATGGTAGGTAACCCATGCCTTATTTTCTTCCTGGTTTTAATAATTGCATTTGTTTACTTAAATACTCGGGCTGGTTATTTATGACCTGATAGAAAACATATTGCCTGGGACATTATGAGAATAAGGTTCTAGTCTAGACTTTTTACCCCTCAGTTCTGTGCTTCCAGAACTTGACTTCAAGGAAGGACCCTTACTAAATAAATACAATTCTGTTAAACAAACAAACAAACAAAAAAACAAAACAAGCAAACAAAAAAGTCAAACACCTCTAAGTCTTCTCCATTCCAGGTAAGACCTCTCACTTCCTTCATCTGTGTTTCCTATGTAATGAATTCTAGACTATATTCCATTTTGATCATGTTCCTCTGGAGATTTTAGCGTCTGCCAAATCTCGTCTTAAATTTTGGTGCCTGGAATTGAACTGATTTTCCAAGTATCAAATGATTACGCAAAAAGATCAGATTGATTAATTTCTGTGATCAAGGCACTATGCTTCCGTTAATGAGCGCTATATAAAAAATAAATAAAACCTGCGAAGTCCTCCCCCTCTCCCCCGCCCCAGCAACATCACACTGTTGGCTCATATTAAATAGAAGCTCAATTAACTCCCTTAGATGCTTTCATATAAACTGCCACCAAACCTGGCCATTGCTATGTGGAATTGGTTTTTCAGCTTAAGTACAAGCTTTCTATTTAAATCTGCAAAGTTTAATTTTATTGGTTTTAGTCCAGTGTTCTAGTCTGTTATGAAAGTTTTGAATCTTAATGTTGTTTTCTCAAAGACTGCCCAGATTTGTAGAATTTCCAGAGGGTTTGAGTACCCTCAGAGTTAACGACTGTCCCTTTAACTCCTTCTGGACATGAGTCAAGTGACTCAAAATGCATGTTACTGTTTTTCTCTTTACTGAGGTTTTTCAAGAAAAAATGGCAACTTATACAACAAAATATCCCTGTATTCTTTGTAAAAAGAACAAGCAATGTCTACCCACTGCTTGAGACTTTCCCATATTTTTGTGTCTGGCTGGTTAGCAGATGATGGATGTGCCACAGAAACAAGGACTTTGCATTGCCTACAGGTGTGTGCCCAACTCTATTACTTCTGGCAGAGACGCTATTACATCTGATGTTGGATTGGGGGGTGGGGGGAATCTTACATTTTTCTTTTATCCAGGGGGCAATTCTCCTGCCTTAGTGAGAAAAGAAAAGACAAGGAAAGGAAAAAAGAAAGAAAGAAAGAAAAAGAAAGAAAGAAAGAAAGAAAGAAAGAGAAAGAAAGAAAGAAAGAAAGAAAGAAAGAAAGAAAGAAAAGAGAAACCCAAACAATACTCGGTATGCGTCTAGTGCTTTCGAATTTCTGCTGGAATTCATTTTAATTAGGTACTCCACTAAAAGCCACTGAGGACTCCCATTTCAATATTAATCTTTTGGGTCCCCTCTATGTTTCTTATATCTCTCTGGCAGCATTTCATATGGTCTGCCCCGTGTTAAGATTATGGGATTAATCTGCATTTCTCTCTCCTTTTAAACTGTGTTTTCTTAAGAACACGAGCCATGCCTTATCCACTCTTATTCATTCTGGGAAGAAGCACTGACTGAGCCCACTCCGTGCCAGGCTCTGTGCTAGACACTCATTTCTGTGCCTCCCTCCCTCCCCCATGTGACCACAGAGCTCAGCTGACTTACTTGAATTGAAATCAATCTACATGACTTGACCTAAACCAACACTTACTGTCTATTTTGTAAAGGCTGTGTGTGAAATATGAAAGGATTTATTGAAGGGGATCCAAATCACTGTAAATTAAATTAGATCTTTACATATTTCAGCTGTTCCCTACTCTCCTCAGAGCACATTAACTGTTTGGAGTATCTAAGCTATGACCAAAAACAGGGAAGTACTGAAAAATATAGATTGATACCCAAACCACTCCATAGGGGAAGTGGAGATTCAAGGGCCAAAATAAGTTTGCAGTTTACTGAGTGTCTTTAAGAAAAGCAGCTTGAACATTTAAGCCCACAGACTGATTAAATTTACGGGGCCTCTGAAAAAGGGAGAAACATACATATTATATATTACTTATATAAAAAAATGGGAGTGAGAGAGCGGGACAGAGAGATAGAGAGATAGAGACAGGAACAGAGAGCATGAATGGTCTTTTCATTGCTGAACATTTGGATCAGAATTACATGGTATATTGTGGGGGAGTGGTCATATGTTTTCTTGGCAAATATCTATACATTCACGTTCCAAGCGCTATGCCAGTAGTTTGTTGTTTTTTTTTTGTTGTTGTTAAGTTTTTGCCTTACCTACCCCCCCCCCAAAATATAAGCTTGGACAGACTCAAGGCAGCAAATACTTCTTCCTCAGTTTAAGATTTGACAATTTAAGAGGAAAAAGCTCATTCATCATCTTTCCCTTTTAGAGACCATAAATTATTGGCTCATATACCATGTGGCTTGGATTCTAGGAAAAGTTAGTATAAACAAACCCAAGTTACAATGCGTGGAGTAAGAGAGTGAGTCATAAACAAAACATAGACATATGCTCTCATATAAATAAGGGCCTGGATCATCAGCTTCCCAAAGTCTGCTTCCCATTAATTACACAACAAAATGAACTTTCCATATGTAAAGCCCAAATCACTTAACTCTGGCAACACGCATGAGACAAAGACCAGGACTGTGGCTATTTAGGCGCGAACAAACCTGGATTTCAAAATAAGGACAGTCATCTCAGAATACCGGCAGGTTTTAGAGGGCAAGAAAACTCCCTGGAGGCATGTTTTTGAGCACTGAAACTACACCTAGCCGCCCAGGAACGCTGCATGAGGCTGGCCGGCATCCCCGCTGAATCGGAAGGTAATGTGAGGCTCACTCTCTTTTGTTCTGAGCTCTGTCATCTTTATGGGGCAAGCCCTGGGTCCAGGCCACACAGGGTGTTCAGACATCGCTGGGATCAATGAACAGTTGAAATTCCCTCCATTAGTACCTCCTCTCTGCCTTTTGAAACTGCTCATTGGTAGCAGAAATGCGTGTTTCCTCGTTATTGCATGAAGGCTGTCTGGTCTCCCTTAGTTATCAAGGACACATGGAACAATTGCTGGGGAAGAGGACAGAACAGGTGGAAACCCCGAGAGGGGGCAGGCGGCCGAGTTCCCCTCCTTGTGCTCCTTTCAAAAGCAGACCTCGTAAAAACAAACTAACAGAATGAGTTACAAAGGACATTTAAGTAACAGATGTCACATTTTAGGAGTCCGGGGTGGGGGTGGGGCGGGGAGAACAAGGACTTTCATTCTGTGCTGGGTTTCTGATCATTCATTTACTCGACATTTACTTGGGTAACATCTACTTTGTATCACACCATAGACCGTACGGGTGAGACTATACCAGGTAGCATTCCTGCTGTCTCATGGGACTAAGGGAGAAGGGAAGAAACAGTCATTTTTGAAGCACTCCCCTCACCCCCCACACAGTGGGCTGCAGTATTTCACATTTCCTCATTTAATTGTGATCGCAACCGCATGAGGACATTACTACCTCTGTTGTACAGAGATGAGAACAGGGACTTTGGAGGTTCAATGGTTTCCCCAAGGGCGCCCATCTTAGAAATGATGGACTCAGGATTCAAGCAAGGGCTTCCCTATTTCAAAGCCAGTTTCGTACCATATGTCTTCAAGGAAGCCAAGACAATGGGCAGCTAGAGCAGAGTAAGAAAGCCTGGGTGTCCCTCTTGCTTTTCTACTACTGACTGCATCAGAATGCCATATTTCTCCCAATTTTACAATCTCAAAGGCCTCCACCAAACTCCCGAGTTCCATAGTTAAATAACACAAGTTGTCACTACAGGCTCCTCGTGCTACTTCTGCTACATGAGGCGTCCCTGGGCATTGTTTTAATCCTGCTACTCTGTCCAGTCCAAATGCCTTTGATGGCTCCCTATAGGGGGCCAGGCTGACCAGGATAATGAGTGAAGTTGGTCAGGACCCTGAAGGAAGATGGAAGATGGGGGGAAGATGGGGAATGAGAAACAAAGGAACAGATGGCCCATTTAATGGGGGTGGATGTTATTCTGTTTCATTCAATTGATGCTAGTTAGGAATGTGAGCCCAAAGTCACCGGGTAGTCTGAGTTTCAAAAAGCCAAAACTCTTGATGATTAGATAAGTCTTCTGATGTTGACGAATTAATTTTTTTTTTAAAAGAATGTATAACCCCCTGTAGGCCAGTCAAAGCACAACTGCAGAGAGCTACTGCCTTGTGGTGCCTGGTTTGCCATCACTGCCTTTCACAAGGGTCACTGGGCCACATTTTCGAACTGTAGGTACTCCATATTCTGATGCCAAAGCTCTCTTCCAGCCTCATTGGCCATCGTCTCCACATACACTCCCATTTCAGAGATGCTGTCAGTCTGCCCCTTCTGCTTGTCTGATTATTGAATTCAATCCATCCCCAGAAAGCTCTCAGCTCTTCTCTTCTTGGGTCATTTTACCATGTCCCCCATGCTCCCTAGTACCATTTGGTTGGAAATTCATAACTTATCAGTTGCTCAATGATATCTCTGTTAGCATCTGAGAGTGTTTTTCAACTTATTCACTTGTTAATATTATTTGGTCATCTCATGTTTTGGACTCAAGCCTTTCCAAATAGCATGAAAGGTCCCCTGGGCAGGGGCTGATCTTATCATTGAAGGTATCAGCGTGGCAGGTACTTAAAAATTATTCGACAATTTGTCACAAAGCCTTATAGAAGTTCCAGGAAGATGAACTCGATACCCTCACAGGTAGGGGGGAGCTTTGACTGTGCTCTGAGATAGGAGTGTTTGGAGCAGGAGTGAGGATAAAACTTCCAAAGATAGTTAATGGATGTTCTGATCTGAGTCATAACATGACTAAATTATGATTTAACATGATTAAATCATGACATGGCATGACTTCATTCTTGACACGAGAGGGGCCATGACACAGTGATATATTGTTTTGAATATGTGATTGGTGTTTTCGTCTGCTATTTCTTTCTCACCACTGCCTGAAAGGCAGAAATTGCTTTTCCCATTTCAGTGATGGGGAAACTGAAACTCAGAAGTGTCAAGAAGACGCAGTGACTTACCTAAGGGGATGATTAAGTCCTACAGGGCTGTCTAATAACCCTGGCCCATGAATTCCAAATCCACTTTCCACTGTATATCCGTGTGGCGGCCAGAAAGAGTCCAGATTTCCTAATTCCCCCACAGGTAAGATGTACTTCGGTTCATCTCTTCGGGCTCAATTTCCTCATCTCTGTCCCCCATGAAGGGGCTGGCAGAGGGCACTTCGAGGCTGGTCTAACCTGGTCTTATCTTTTGGACTCCAGATTGAGCAACAAGACAAGGAGATGCCCCGGGGGGATGCAGTGGGATTATTCCAGTGGCTTCCAGAGGGACAGTGCTGTCTGTCTGTCTGTCATGTCTGTCTCATAATCCTTACTCTGCTTTCCCTCACTGCTTCCTTTCTCCCTACCCCTCTCTCTCTGTCCCCACCCTGCTGTAGACTGACTATAGCCTGCCTGGACCACTAAAGATCATTCTTAATGACAGTCATTACACAGTTCTTCCATGTTGCCCGAGGCCATTTCCACCGCAATGAGCGGGACAGACCTCGCCTCCTTTCTCAACAGCTGAGCACAATACGCCAACTTCACTGGAACCAAGAAGTTTTTCAAAAACTCTCCATTAATTACAGGAAACCCAAAGCACGGTCCCCCCTTCTCATGAACACAGTCGCTTTCAGTGGCCACTAAATTATCTCGCCACCATTAAACCAACAATCTAATTAGGCCCGCGGACACGGAAAGAGCCAGTGAATGAGGCAGGCACACTGCTTTCATCTCAAAACTGGTCATAAAATATTTGTGCCCTTTCGTTCCTGGCCACATAAAATCTCCCCCTCGAAGAGTTTCTTTTCATTCTCTCTGATTTATAAAGAGGAGCTTGAATATTTGATATAAAATGAGTATCTTAATAGAAATCGCTTCACGTATGGGAGGTTTTCTTGCCCGCATTTCGCCGAGCGTGGAGCCCTCATTACAATGATCGCACCTGACTCCCCCTGCGATCGGCGCCTCACAGCCAAACCTCCCACTGGGCTTCAATGGAGGTGGGAATGATACCATCACCGGGAAGAAGATAAAATGTATTATTATCATTACTCTATTTTTAAGAGGGTCTGACTGTGGCAAGAGGTGGCTGGGAGCATAATTTGTACAAAGCATTCGGAGAAGATAAATTGAGTTAAATTCCTCACAGGCACAGCACTTTCAAACCGGTTATTACACTTTCTGTCTTTCCCAAAATCTCAACTCCAGAGGGGGGAAAAAAAAAGTTAAATCAAGTCCAGGCATGTTTATTGAGTATTTACTAGGCACCCAGCACCGTGCAAGGTTCTTGACACCCAAATATGATTACAGGTTGCTTCACAGCCTGGCTTAGTTTCATCCCATATAACACAAGGTTCTGGGAATTTATGAGAGACTCGATACTCATCAAAGGGGACAAAACCGAAATAGGAAATATGATTGCTGCTCTTGGGAAACCAATGCTCTGGTTACAATGTGAGGCTCTTATATGTAAAATAATTAAATTACAGCCTAGCTTCCCATGAGCGGCTCATCCCCCAAATACCACAGACGAGCTGAGTGAGGGGAGACACAGGCACAGACTCCCCCTTCTCTTCTCTGAAGAAACACAGACTCTTGTACGGCACAGACTGTACTTTACGTACTTTACGTACGTACAGACTGTACGTACTTTAACTTGAAAATAATCTTCCCCTGAGAATATCCTGTTGGACTAGCCACTGGCTGGTCTGTCATTACTGCACACAAGATCCAGGCGGCCCCAGAGGTCCCTTTCAGGTAGCTGTTCCTGCTGAGCATTCTGTGGATGGTTTGCTGTTTCTGGTACTGAGATGGAAAATAAAGGCAAATCATTGCCTCTCAACTCTAATGAACTTAACGCTAAAGTGTGTGTTTTCATGAACCAGATGCTTTTATGCAGCAAACAGCTGTCCCATTCATTTTGTCTAATATTCATTGATTATCTATTGTTTGCCCACCTCAGTGCCAGGTCCTGGGATTTTAAAGTTGAATAAGATCAGACAATAGGGGAGGGGACAGTCCAGTGTGGGACAGAGGCATGAGCACAGATACCATATTCAGTGTAGAGATCAGTCATCAAAGGGCTTCAAATAGGGAGCCCTGGAGGATAGAAGATGTGGCACCCAACCTGGCCACAGGGTGGTTCTCCAAGTGGCTAGGAGGAAAGGCTTCCTAGAGTCGAAGGCACCCTGCTGAGTCTTGAAGGATGATCATGAATTGGCCGTCTAAGTGGCTTGAAGGGTGGGTGAGGGAGAGAGGAACGTTCCGGCATGGAATACAGATGGTGGCAATAGTGACAGCAAACACAGCAGTGGCTTTAACAGCATTCATTTGCTAACCTCTTGCTATGCGCCAGGCACTCTGCTAAGATTTTCACAAGGACTTCCTCATTTATTCCTCACCATGATGCTCTACCTGAGTAGTATGCTTCCCCCCATTTTACAGATGTGAGCCCTGAGGACCGAGATCTGCCAGCTGCGAAGTGCAGCACTGAGATCTCAGTGTAGACGAAGTGAAGCAAGAACATGTGCATTCAAGTAGAGCAGGGGAGCTGGTGTGTGGGGTGAAGGAACATGGGGTGAAACTTAGAAATGAGGCCAATGCAAGGATGCATGTCCTTTCAGATTCCTAGAGTCATCGTTTTACAGGGCTGCCCCACGATTAATTAGCTAGGGAAATGCAACTTTGTTGGATTTGCTACCCAGTACTGATTACGGGCCCAGACTGCCACGTAATACGTTAACTTGAAGATTTTTGCTCCGAAAATATGCAAATGATTTCTGACTGGTAGAAAAGATAAGCCTGGAGCTTATGGTTTTATTGCCTATTAGGACATTAACTGAGAAATCTCATTTGATGTTCTTTCCCCATTGCTTACATTCCTATAATGTCCTGTCCCTCTAATTCTTTGGATCAGTTTTCTCACCAAGTTGGTTTCCTTGTTCAAGAGTAGAATGAATACTTGACAAGAGTTTTTAGGTGATTTTTGTTTTTTGTGGTTTTTTTTTTTTTTTTTTTTTTTTTGGCGAGGGTTAGAATTTCTAGGGAGGTGTGGCTGGAGCAGAAGGCAGGGCTACATTCTGGCGTGTTTGGTGCTTCTCTGGGATGTTTATAGGGGTGGCCATGGGGACAGCTCAGCTGCTCTAGGATGTCCATATGAAATCAGAAAGGAGCTTATTTCCTCCTTTGGGGCAAAAATAAAAGAATTTTCGGAGGCTTTTCAGAAGGCCTTTGCTGTGCTGGGATCTTCAGGGAAACACAGAAGCTTCTAACCCTACTGGGTCTTTTCAGGGCCCAAAGCCAAGGGTGGGGGACTTTTCTATAAGTCCCACATTTGGGAGAACTCTCTAGGCAAAAGTCATTCTGTGCTGCTTCCACATGGGTCCATATGCAGCACTTTTCAGACAACTTGAATAACTCGTTTTTAAAATAAAGCTTTAGGGGCGCCTGGGTGGTTTAGTCAGTTAGGCGTCTGCCTTCAGCTCAGGTCATGACCCAGAGTCCTAGGATCAAGCCCTGCATCAGTCTTCCTGCTCAGCAGACAGCCTGCTTTTCCCCCTGCCCCTCACCCTGCTTGTGCTCTCTCTCCCTCCCTCCCTCCCTCCCTCTCTCTCGAATAAATAAATAAAATCTTTAAAAATAAAATAAAATAAAGCTTTATTTTCCCTAGGTCTTTTTTGAAAGTTTTCTACTGTATATTTTAAGTGATTAATCTGGCCTTGCAGGAATTTATTTTATAATCTTCAATTTGTATAGGCATAGCCCTTGGATGTTCCAAATCCCACTAACCTGTGCATTTATTTGCCCTATTTCGGACTTTTGGCTGAAGTGATAACACTGTTCTGGTTGGGAGTGTCGACAATGATTCCACACAGGCACAAAGCAAATATAATTTTATAATTCTTATTGCAAAAGAATTCATTGCTTTTTGCACCTGAATATAATTTCATTATTCTGGGTCCCTCTCCATGGATGGCAATTGGTTAATCGAAAAATCAGGCATGCTAGAATTTGGGGGCCAGAAGACATTTTCATGATTATTTTACTCCAGATACTAGAATACTGGATTTCCTTCTAATTCCATTAGAATTAAGAAGGTATTCTTTTATTTTTGAAGGTAATTTTTCGAGCTTAAGGTTTTGCATCTTGATTACACGTATATGTCAGTTTCCATGGCGCTGACAGTTTGGTTAATTATTAAATGATTTGCCAGACCAGTTTCTGCCTTCAGAAGCAAAATGTCTAAGCAATTAATATACTTGTGAAATTTATTTATTTTTTTGTCTTTCATTTTGTACTTTACTATCTTAATTATTATCATTTTTTAAAGTTCTTATTTAAATCCCTGTTAGTTAACATACAGTGTAACAGGAGTTTCAGGTGTACAATTGAACAATTCAACACTTCCTACAACACCCAGGGCTCATCACGGCAGGTGCCCTCCTTCATTCCCCCTCCCCTACTTTACCCATCCTTCCACCCAATATTTCCACTTACTCATAGGCTCTGGTAGTTTGAAACAAGGCCGATCATACAGTTTTAGAGAATAAAACACCTATACGAAACAGATAGAAACCACGAACGGTGTCCACTTGCCTCCCGCCGTTCTCTCCCCTGGGCCACACCTTGAGCTGCTGAGATTGGAGCAGTGACAGCAACCCTGATACAGGTCTTTTTTTACGCTTGGAGATTTAAGATGAAAGGATAGTGTGGGGGGGTGTGTCTGTGTATTCCAACTAGACTTTCAGGTGCAGGACTGTGGAGATTTTGTTTTCCTGGCGTTTTACTGAGTTCCTACAGTATTTTTCATCTATTTACTAATGTAGTCTCATCAGAAACACAAAGGTGGGGCGACGTTTCAGTAGTGAAATCACCAACTCTCTCCATGTTGCATGACCTCCATGTCATACATAGCTCAGTATGTAGGAGTGCAGAAAAACTAGGTGGACGTATTTCAGTATGGATTATCTGATATGGTTATTAAATCACGATTGGGACAGCACAGGAGAAGTTATTTCAAATTATGCATCACTCTGAACAAACTTTATTGAAGCCTTTACTGCATTAGCCCTAATTACTCACAGTGATGATGCAGTGCTCCCTTGAATCCAACCCTGCACGGGGGCCAGGGACCGTGGCTGATCAATAGCTATTGAGCAGTTTGATCACGAAGGCTGACCTGCTTGAGCTCCGGTGGCAGCCACGGCCATCCCTCCCTCCCAGCTGCTCACAAACTGACATGTTCTCCATCTGGCCTCCCTTTCCTGCCCCTCGTCTTCTGCCTCTTCCTCCAAATCAATAACCTTATAATCAGCATGCTTCCCAGACTCTGAGCAGCTAAAAAATTGCCTAAAACAAA